>NC_057419.1:116618190-116778771 GCF_019320065.1 Cervus canadensis
GGGATGGGGAATAAGTGTAAATCTATGGCTGATTCATATCAATGTATGACAAAACCCACTGAAATGTTGTGAAGTAATTAGCCTCCAACTAATAAAAAAATTAAAAAAAAAAAAAGAAAAGAAAATTATCTTGTCAAATTTCTGTAAATAACTTAAAATGCTTAATCTTAATTCCTGTACTTGTCTAGCTATGGACTGGTAATATAGAGTCCACACACTACACTTTGAGTAACATTGATATAAAGCAAAGACCCTCTCCTAAGGAGTTGAGAATCTTGTTAGGGTGAACACTATAAGAGTAAAAAATTGTATTACAATTTATAATTGTATTTTTATATAATACAAAATTGTATTATAATCTATGCTATCCCAGGCCACCCAGCCTGGAGTGACATAAAAGACATGCTTACTGTGAGACAGCAGAAAAATTTTATCTTGGTCTCTTTCCTGGTTACTGGTATAAGGCTCCTAAAACCCAAGTCATCTTCTGGGTGATAGAAGTATCTTTTGTTCTATTGAGGCAACTCTAGGGGTAAAGGGGCTCCTGGATGTCTCCTGGATGAAGGCTGGTCACCAGAAAGACCAAGCCATGATTCAGTTCAGTTCAGTTCAGTCACTCAGTCGCGTCCGACTCTTTGCGACCCCATGAATCGCAGCACGCCAGGCCTCCCTGTCCATCACCAACTCCCGGAGTCTACCCAAACCCATGCCCATCGAGTCGGTGATGCCATCCAGCCATCTCATCCTCTGTCGTCCCCTTCTGCTCCTGCCCCCAATTCCTCCCAGCATCAGGGTCTTTTCCAATGAGTCAACTCTTCACATGAGGTGGCCAAAGTATTGGAGTTTCAGCTTCAACATCAGTCCTTCCAATGAATATTCAGGACTGATCTCCTTTAGGATGGACTGGTTGATCTCCTTGCAGTCCAAGGGACTCTCAAGAGTCTTTTCCAACACCACAGTTCAAAAGCATCAATTTTTTGACGCTCAGCTTTCTTCACAGTCCAACTCTCACATCCATACATGACCACTGGTAAAACCATAGCCTTGACCAGACGGACCTTTATTGGCAAAGTAATGTCTCTGCTTTTTAATATGCTATCTAGGTTGGTCATAACTTTCCTTCCAAGGAGTAAGCGTCTTTTAATTTCATGGCTGCAGTCACCATCTGCAGTGATGATTAGTGGCTTGCAATTTTCAGCCCTGCCCCCTTTCTTTTGAGAAAGGAGAAGGGCTGGTACTGGAGTTAATGGTCAGTCATAAGGTGACATATACCAACCTCATGGGGACAGAAGCTCCTGTTCTCAGGACCCTCTGAGATCTTGCCCTGTGTATCTTTTCATCTGGTGGTTCATCTGTATCTTTTATCATATCCTTTAATAAACTGGTAAATATAAGTAAATGTCTTTGTGAGTTCTGCGAGCCACTCTAACAAATTAATCAAACCTGAAGAGAGAGTCCTTGGAATTTCTGATCTATAGCCAATTGGTCAGACAGGTTATAATCTGGACTTGTGACTGGCATCTAAAATGTGTGTGTTTGCGCGCATGTGTGAGTATGTGTGTATTGGGGGGAGCAGGGGGCAGTCTTGTGGGACTGAGCTCACCTGTGGGATCTGACATGTCTCCAGATAGATCCTATCGGAATTGAGTTAAATCTTAGGACAGCCAGCTGGTGGCACAGAGAATTTGCTTGGTGGGGGAAAATCTCCACACATCTGGTGCCAGAAGTGTGAGTACAGTAGTAGTGAGAATAAAAGAGATACATAGGAGGAGGACTGAGGTTTTTCCTTCTCATCTTAAAGGTAAATATGGGTACAACATTGATAGGGGAGCACATATCTACATATACAGAGGTACAAAAAATGTTAATAGTTAAAAGAAGTAAGATGGTCAAAAATATATCAAAACAGCTGTATAAATTATAAAACATAAATCATGATTCTTTCAGCTGCATGACTTTAAAATTCACAGATTTCATGGAAAAAATGCCATTATCATGTTTAAATAATTACAATATGGTCAGAGTGTCACACTCATCAGTTCTCTGGGTTTGCTTGAGTTTCTTCTTGTGATGTCTCCAGTTTCTCTCCACATCAAAACTGAACCACGTTATTTCTTGGAACTCCTAGGAATAAAATCTCATTCATACTCACAGCTTTCAACTGGTCTTGTCCATACTTTTTCCATTGTCTGGTGACCTGCTGCCAAGACTTTTGATGTAATGAAGTTGTCATTACTGCCAGAGTCTATCAAAGATACTACTGTCCTCAACTTTAAGTTTCAACTATGGGAAACAAAGGTTTGTCAATGGACCATTAGGTTTAATGATTCATGAGAGGTGCCAGTAACCTTTTCGACTTCTTGGTTCCCAGTCCCATGTATTCGGACAATGAAAGAAATAGCATTATATGTACTATTGACTGACTCAGAGTGATTCCACATCCTGTAGCAGCATCCCAACCTTGAAAGGTGTTAGTTTCCTAGGTGGTACCGTAACTGAGTCTTCAGTAACCTCTCCAACGATCTATGAGACCTGCACCTTTGGTGATGGTGTACATAACACCAATGAATCTCATGGACTTCAACCCAGTTTATCAGCAGCAACACACATTGAGCCCCTGGTAAAGTACCATACTTTGGGGTGACTAGCCATAACCTTAGGGAAGGTTGATTGCATTAGACCATACTTTGGGGTGACTAGCCATAACCTTAGGGAAGGTTGATTGCATTAGACCCCTTCCTTTATGGATGGGGTAAGCAACTTCCCTCACTAAAGTAGAAACTGTTTCTAGATTCACTCTCTCTCTGACACTGCTGGTACAATACTTGCGCAATGGAGACTAAGGCCTTTTAGCATGCATTCGACTTGAGACATGAAAGTTCTCATTCTCGAGGCCCATTCTGAAGACTTAACCATTTTGTCTTTTAAAGCTTTTTAAAAGCTTTGATAGTCTGGTAAAGCTCATGAACCCATTCTCAGAGTAGTATTTTTAAGTGCAACACATCAAATATATAAGATTATTAAGGAAACCAGGATTATATAATATTATATTGTTCCATCTTCCAGCCACTTAGGATTCTGTGAACCCCAAATTAAGAGGCTGATCTAGTTACCAATTTTCTACTTTCATGTTTTCCAAATCCATAACAACAAATCAAGCCATTAGATTCTGCCAGTGAATTGTATAGCTAAGAGGCTGGTAAATTCCAGTTTATTAACTACTCTTATAAATAAAGTTTTATTGAAATACATATTCTTCTATTTACGTATTATCTATGGTCATTTTTGTGCTACAGGGGTAAAATTAAGTAGTTGCAACAAGATCATATGTGGCCTAAAAGCTGAAAATATTTAGTACCTAGCTGTTTAGAGAAAAAGTTTGCCAACCACTGGTATAGATCCTGGCCTAAAGGCCAAGCAAGCAAAGTGGACCTGAAGTTGCACTCCTTGAAGTTCTGCTCACTGGGAGGACTTTACTTCTTCACTGTTCTTCTGGGATAGCTCTCAGGGCTGTAATGCTGGAACAATTCACTTCTGGCTGTTGCAGGCATATTACGCAGAACCAGTTTTAAATAAGCCTTGAACTTCCCATGAGATTGTAGGTATTGCAAAAATAGCTAAGAAGCAGGAATAGATATGCTGGGACTTGTAGCTTCAATATCTACTCAGGCCACACTCTGAATATATACTCAATAGCTTCCATTGAAGAGGAAATGCTTCAGGGTACATCTAAGGTTATAGCTAGGCAGCTGACTCTTAGCATTCAATTCATGATGGGCAGTTTGGTTATAATTAGTCACTTGAAGATCTGTGTTAGAAACTCAACCAGAAACTAAAAGCAACCAGAAACTAGAAGTAAGACATGGATTGGTTTTAAAGGAGAAAAGTTGCTTCCTTAAGGGAACATCAGTTTGTTTAAGAACTCCAGGGACTACTTGCTGTGATTCTTGGGTATGGACTTTCCATAAGCTATCATAACATCCCAATCTGCCACAAATGTTTCTGGTACCATTGGGTTTAATGGGTTATAGTGGCCAAGTGGTAGAACCACTTCTTGGATTAGGTGGAGCACCATCCCTTGCTCTGTGTTCTCTCAAAGATGGAAGATTACAGCATTGTAGGCCAGTAAATGAAAAGAAGCAACCAGTCAAACACGACCTGTGTTATCTACAAAATCCGTCAAAATTCTTTAAATGATAGGGAGTCAAAGATGCAACAACTTTTTATTTACTTTGGAAGGGATATTCAGTATGTCCCAAATCCTGGATGTACCTGCCCCTCTCCCACCAAAATTTTACTGATATGTCAGGAGAACCTTGTATTTTGGGGAGAACTATTGCCCATTTTCTAGCATCTGAGGTACCTGTTAATTTTTGCTTTCTGTGTTTAGTCAATATGATGTTATCAGTGGTAGACTGGCATAATGACAGGGGCCTCCCTGATGGCTCACCGGTAAAGAAACTGCCTAAAATGCAGGAGACCCAGGTTTTATCCCTGGGTTGGGAAGATCCCCTGGAGGAGAGCATGGCAACCCACTCCAGTACCCTTGCCTAGAGAATCCCATAGACACAGGAGCCTGGTGGGCTGCAGTCCATAGCGTCACAAGAGTCGGACACATCTGAAGTGACTCAGCAGCAACAGAAGCAGCACAATGATGTGCTGTGGGATGGTGAGATGATCAGTGCTCCCTGCAAATTAGTAGCACATGGTTGAAGAATTGACATAATCTGTGGTATTCTGCTTCTGCTATTCTCTATTGCTAACCTTGTCTCTGTTTAAAATTTTGCTATTTTGTATGTCATGGGTTTTTGCATTAGTTTTAGTTTTGTAAAATATTGGATTAAAATATTATTTATCTTGGTTACTGATTTTGAGGGGAGTCCCTTAAATTTTGTGCCAGAGACAACTGCTTCACTCACCTCACCCTAATCTTTGTCCTGATTGATATATAGAGAAAGTGCTTTCATTAGATCAGTAGCTACTTGCCAACTGTATACAAGATCACATCTGGAACAGTAGCCAGATTTAGAGTTGACATACAATTAATAATAATTTAAGGTCACTTTCAGACTCACCTGACTTTTAAAGTAGCCAAATATGAATTAAATCATCACTTCTATATCTCCTATGTTGATTTGAAAGACACTCAGTCATGTCTGATTCTTTGCGAGCCCATGAACTGTAGCCCCCCAGGCTCTTCTGTCCATGAAATTCTCCAAGCAAGAATACTGGAGTGGGTAGCCATTCCTTTCTCCAGGGAATCTTCCCAATCCAGGGATCAAACCCGGGTCTCATACCTTGCAGGTGGATTCTTTACCATCTGAGCCACTATGGTAACATTTATCTCTGCTATTCTACCAGGGAGGCAATATTGCATCCTTGTTAGGGAGGTGGAGTTCCAAGAGTCTATACTTGGCCCTTTCTTCCATAATAGTCTCAAAAGTCCTATCTCTGTGGCTCAAGAAATTCAGTGGGAATTTTGTCATTTGCTGAGGATATGCATTTCATTTATACCTTTAGAAACTGGGAATATTTTCATTGAATTGGACTTGGTGGTTTAATTGGGCCTATGGTGAGACTGCCTAGGGTCAAAACTGTACTTATATTCTGTCAATCCTTACCCTAAAAGTCTATGGCTGGTGGCCATAGTGTTCTGACTGTCCAGAAAATAGTGTTAACTCAAAATTAGGATCTACTTGGAGAAGGAAATGGCAACCCACTCCAGTATTCTTGCCTGGAAAAGTCCATGGACAGAGGACTCTGGCGGGCTGAAGTCCATGGGATTACATGACTGAGCATGTGTTCACGAGGGTGGAGGGAGATGGGTTGGTAGCAATAAAGTGGTAGAACTAAAAAAAAAAAAAATTAGAATCTACTGTTCTCCAAAATGTGGATATTCCCTTTCTGTAGGGAAAATGGCTTCAGTGTCACTGGGGAGAAAATGAGGAGGAAAATGTATACATACTTGTGGTATTCTTTAAGGGTACCTGGACTCCTTTTCATTTATGAGATCGTAAATCTATAAACTGACTCAGATATGGTAATGGGGTGAAAGGTCGTAACTCTCTATTGTGGTAGATCAAGCCATGTTTCCCTTCACTAAACCAGGAATTTTGTTGTAGAAGGACCTCAGTGGGCTGCACATCTATATGTCCCTAGGGTACCTACTCAGTTATATAATGCCAAAGGACCAGTGAACTACAATTTCTGATTACCCATAAAGGCCCTGCTACCTATCCTGGTAGTTCCCCCCACCACACCATATTATCCTCATTGAGACCAACAAGCTGGTTTTGACTGCTGTATGTCATATTAGCTTCTCCACCTAGAAAGGACCATCAATAAAGCTGTTTTAAAATATGAGTCCTTGCGTATTGAATGGTAATTGTAGAGGGAGCACTGGAGCTGGGAAATCATCATTTTTCAACCATCATAGTAAAGACTGATATAAGCAGGAATCATCAATTGATGCTAAACCAAAGGGAAATTTTTGATGAGGATCAGAATACTTACACTGTTCTTAAAATGTCTCCACAGACTACTTATTAGTTGTTAGAGAAAAAAATATTAAGTGTAAAGTGGAAAAATCAGAAAACAACCTGATTGGATGATCAAAATTTACATCACCCATGGAGGTCAGATAAACATCTTATGACTCTCAATATTAAACCCTATGAATGACACAGCAGCAAGTATGTAGTTTTCTAGCCAGGAATATATAACATGGATCTAAATATGAGGAAATACTAGATAAACTCCAAATGAGGAACAGTCTATTAAAACAAGAGGAATGAAGGCTTTATTCTTCAAAAAATCTCAGTGTCATAAAAGAAAGACTGTGTGCATGCTCCAAACTAAAGAGATGTGAAAAATAAATGCAATATCTGATCTTAGACTGGATCCTGTGCTAAATGATAATAAATGCTGTAAAGGATATTACTGATCAATTGACAAAATTGTACTATGGAGGTTGGATCATATACACATATACATATACATATACATATATATATGTGACAGAATTTCCCATTTTAATACTCTACTTCAATGTGGGTAAGTGATATACACATTAATACATAAAAAGACAAGGATCCTGTCTTACACAGAAGTTTTATGCTGGTTTGTGAAAGAAAGTGAAGTCACACAGTCGTGTCCCACTCTTTTTGACCCTATGCACTGTAGCCCACCAGGTTCCTCTGTCCAAGGGGATTCTCCAAGCAAGGATACTGGAGTGGGTTGCCATTTCCTTCTCCAGAGGATTTTCCCGACCTAGGGATCGAACCCGAGTCTCCCACATTGCAGGCAGACTCTTTACCATCTGAGCCACCAGTGAAGCCCAAATGCATGTGATAATCTGTGATTCTGTTACCTGTTCAATTCCTAGAAAGCTGCACAAGTTGATCTAACAACATTTGGTGCAAAGGAGGAGGAAGTAGTGGAGGTTAAAAAGTCAGATCTAGATGACTTCAAGAAAGATGAAATGAGGAACTCTGAAAACCCTCCCTTCCGTAAAAGCAATGAAAACACTAGCCAAAAATTGTCAAAAGTAACTTTTCCAGTGTTCCAGAAAATAACTGAAAGCTTCCAAAAATCCAGAGAGCATTTCTTCAAGCAAATGGCTTAATCTTGATAAGAACAGTAAGCTTTGTGTTATTAGAATGTCCCTGTGTTTCCATGCTCCCTCCCCAGTCTTGTGGTAGCCTTAAAAATCAACAGCCCCCAACCACAGTGAAAACCAGCAACTAAGCAGCCACCAGAGGGATCAGAAGGACAAAGAATGTGAACTTTACACTTCCTGATTTCAAAACTTACTATTAAACTACTTTAATGAAGGCAGTGTGATACTGGCCTAAAGACATATAGATCAGTGGAGTAAGAAAGAAAGTCCACAAATAAACCCTCATTTCTAAGGTCAATTGATTTTCAACAAGGGTGCCAGGACCATTCTATGGGGAAAGAATAGTCTTTTCAACAAAAGGTACTGAGATAAATGTATATTTTCATGCAAAAGAGGGAAGTTACCTCACACCATATACCAAAAAATTAATTTTAAATGGACCAAAGAGCTAACATTATCAAACTTTTAGAAGGAAAATAGGTGTAAATCTTCATGACCTAGATTAGAGAATCTAGGCACTTTTTAGATAAGACACCAAAAGCACAAGCAACCAAAATAAAAAACAGATAATTTCATGAATATTAAAACTTTTATACTTCAAAGGGTGCCATCAAGAAAGTGGTGAATGGGAGAAAACATTTGCAGGTCACATATATGATATGTCTTACATACAAAATATATAAAGAACTCTTACAGCTCAACGATAAAAAAGCATTCCAATTAGAAAATGGGCAATGGGGATTTCCCTGGCAGTCCAGTGTTTAAGACTCTTCTTTGGCTTCCCTTGTAGCTCAGTCGGTAAATAATCTGCCTGCAGTGCAGGAGACCCGGGTTCGATCCTTGGGTTGGGAAGATCCCCTGGAGAAAGAAATGGCAACCCACTCCAGTATCCTTGCCTGGAAAATATCACGGACAGAGGAGCCTGGTGGGCTGCAGTCCATGGGGTAGCGAAGAGTCAGGCACGACTGAGCGACTAACACTTAGTTACTTACTTACTTTCCAATGCGAGGGGTGCAGGTTCAACCCCTTGTCAGGGAACTAAGGCCCCACATGCTATGGGGTGTGACTAAATTTTTTTTTAAGAAAGAGAATGGGCAATGAATTTGAATATACACTTTCCCAAAGATGATACACAAATGGTTAAAAAACAGCTGAAAATATGCTCAAAATCATTAGTCATTAAGGAAATGCAAATCAAAACATGATGAGATACCACTTCATACCCACTAGGGTAGCTATAATGGCTAGGGTGTTATATAAATATATAAAGGCAGACAATATTAAATGTTGGTGAAAGGAGAACACTGACTCACGCTAGTGATAGTATAAGGCAGTGCAGTCACTATGGAATACAGACTGGCAATTCCTTTAGTGGTTAAGCATAGAGTTATCATATATTCAAGGAACTCCACTCCTAGGTATGTATCCAAGGGAAACAAAAACTGATACCACACAAAAACTAGTATACAAATATTCATAGAAGCATTATTCATAATAGCCCCAAAGTGGAAAGAACTCAAAAGTTCACCAACTGATGAATTGAATAAGTAAAATGTGGTATATATAGACAATGGAATAGTATTTGGCAAGTAAAAGTAATGAAGCAACTCAGTAACATGGATGGACCTAGAAATTATCATACTAAGTGAGTCAGACAAAGATAAATATCACATGATATCATTCATATGTGGAATCTAATTTTAAAATACAAATGAACTTATTTACAAAAGAGAAACAAGATTATAGATATAAAAAACAAATCTATGGTTACCAAAAGTGAAATGTGGTGGGGCAGGGGAGGAATAAATCGGGAACCTGGGATTAACATATACACACTACTATATGTTGTTGTTTAGTCGCTCAGTCATGTCCAACTCTTGTGCAACCCCATGGACTGCAGCCTGCCAGGCTCCTCTGTCCATGGGATTTCCCAGGCAGGAATACTGGAATGGGTTGCCATTTCTTTCTCCACGGGATCTTCCCTGGCCCAGGGATCAAACCCACGTCTTCTGCATTGGCAGGCAGATTCTTTACCACTTAGCCACCAGGGAAGCCTCACTACTGTATATAAGGTAAACAAACAACAAGGACCTATTGTATAGCACAGGGAATTCTACTCAGTATTCTGTGATAATCTATATGGGAAAAGAATTTGAAAAATAATGAATATATGTATATGTATAATTGAATCACTTTGCTGTACATCTGAAACTAACACATTGGATTAACCATAATCCAATAAAAATTTTAAAAAGTAACGAAGCACTGATACCTGCTACATCATTGATAGACCTTGAAAATATGCTTCATGAAAACACCCAGTCAGAAAGACCATGTATTGTTTGATTCCTTTCATATGAGATGTCCAGAATAGGAAAATCCATAAAGGCAGAAAGTACATTAGTGGTTGTCATTGGCTGGTGGGAAGGAGGAGAGGGGAGTGACTGCTACTGAGTGTGGGGTTTATTTTGGGGGTGATGAAAATTTTCTGGATTTAAGGAGTGGTGAGGCTTGCACAACCTTTTAAATATACTAAAAACCACTGAATCGCATACTTTAAAATGGTGAAGTTTTTGGTACATAAATTAAATCTCAGTGAAAATATCAGACCTTTAAAACTGCTTGGTGCTTCTTTGCAAACAAATATAATGATCTAGAATTCCACTTATCAAGTTAGGGGCTGAGATGTAAATGCAAATCACTTGTTTGGATTTCATGCATGAGGCAAAAAAGCTAAGTCTGTTGTGTCTTAAAAGTATACTCTTTCCTACAAATGAAATTCAAATGGATTGTTGAGAATATGTTTAAATATTGCTTCCAACTTTGCCATTCCTCTTCTCACGTAAGAAAACTATGTAACTCTCTTCAAAACAATTTTGTATGTTTAACATATGTTTAAAAATAGCAAATTTCAAAAATGGAAAAACCTCTTCACTAGGAGTTGCAATTACTTAAAAATTATCAGTGCCTACATATTTGAGAATTTTCATTGCATGTTAAAGGCTGATTCATCATAAAGAAAATGGAAACAGAAGAGTGAATAGTACAGAAAGGAAAGACAACAGGAGCTTCCTACATGGAGTCATGGTTTCTTCGGTAATCATGTTCTGATTTTACAAAAACCATTACAGGATCTTAGGCTTTTGGGGTGAAAGAAGGGCAGCATGTTACATTATCCATCTTTCTTCCTTCAAGTTTTGATTAGCGTAGACAAAGAAGTAGATGGAAAGTCGATTGACATTATGGAGAAATACAAACACCCCTCTAGTGAAAACTGTGCTTTCACCTTTAAAGCATTATCATATAGTAGAGTGGTAATAAAAAGTTTCTGGAAGGCCATTCCTTTGGGAGCATCTATATGCTCTCAAAGCAGGAAACATAATCAAACACCTTAATCAGTTCATCTTGCTCTAGCCTACTGCTTGAATTAACCCCACTACAGAGGTTCAGCAGGAAGACTTTGAACACACTCCATCTGAGACAACCATGGTGAGGGAAGGCTAACAAAGTGCTGAGAAACAGAGAAGTCTATTGGTAAGAAAACCCAAATATTTGGAAGATAAATAATAACAAATATTGGTAAAGATATGAAGAAATTGGAACCTTCATACATTGTTGGTTGGAATATAAAAGGTTTAGTTCATTAGAGAACAGTTTGCTAGTTTCTAAACAAATTAAAGAAAGTAACCATATGATTCAGCAATACCACTCCTAAAGATACTGAAAATATCCAAGTGAATTGAAAACATACATCTACACAAAAACTTGTATACAAATGTTTCCAGCAACACTATTCATGAAAGCTAAAAAGTGGAAACAATACAAATGCCCATCAGCTGACTGATGAATAAACAAATGTTGTATATTCATAAAATGGAGTATTATTCAGTCATAAAAAAGAATGAAATCCTTATTCAACATGGAGGAAACTAGAAAGCATTATGCTAAGTGAAAGAAACCAGACACAAAAGGCCAAATATCATATGATTCCCCTTATGTGAAATGTCCAAAATAGGCAAATATATAGACAGAAAGTAGGATAGTGGTTGCCAAAGGCTGGTGGTGGGGGGAGTAGAGAATGGGGAATGACTACATAGGTATAGGTTTTCTTTTTTGGGTAGGTGAAAATATTCTGGAATTAGAGAATGGAGATTGCTGTATGCTGTTGTTCAGTCAATAAGTCGTGTCTGATTCTTTGCACCCCATGGACTGCAGCACGCCAGGCTCCTCTGTCCTCCACTATCTCCTGAAGTTTGCTCAAATTCATGCCCATAGAGTCAGTGATGCTATCTAACAATCTCATCCTCTGCCACCCTCTTCTCCTTTTGCCTTCAATCTTTCCCAGCATCAGGGTCCTTTCTAATGAGTCAGCTCTCAGCATCAGGTGGACGAAGTATTGGAACTTCAGTTTCAGCATCAGTCCTTCCCATAAATATTCAGGGTTGATTTTCTTTAGGATTGACTGGCTTGATCTCCTTGTAGTCCAAGGGATTGTCAAGAGTCTTCTCCAGCACCACAATTTGAAAGCATCAGTTCTTCAGCCCTCCGCTTTCTTTATGGTCCAACTCTCACATCTGTACATGACTCCTGGAAAAAAATGTAGCTTTGACTAGATGGACCTTTGTAAGCAAAGTGATGTCTCTGCCATTTAATCCGTTGTCTAGGTTTGTCATAGCTTTTCTTCCAAGGAGCAAGTGTCTTTTAATTTCATGGCAGCAGTCACTGTCCACAATGATTTTGGAGCCCAAGAAAATAAAGTCTCTCACTGTTTCCATTTTTTCTTCTTTTATTTGCCATAAAGTGATGGGACCAAATTCCATGATCTTAGTTTTTTGAATGTTGAGTTTCAAGCTAGCTTTTTCATGCTCCTCTTTCACCCTCATCAAGAAGCTCTTTAGTTCCTCTTTACTTTCTGTCATTAAAGTGGTATCATCTGCATATCTGAGGTTTGATATTTCTCCCGTCGAGTACTAATCAAGTTCTGAGATCAGAGAAAATCAGGTACATTCAGGGTAGTGTGACTGTAGGACTGTTACATAGACTTGTAAATATACTAAAAGACATTGAATTGAAAGAATACATATAAACAAAAACTTGTACACTGATTTTTATAACAACATTATTTATAATAGCTAAGAAGTGAAAACAACTCAAATGTCCATCCACTAATGAATGGATAAACAAAATGTGGTATATTAATACAACTAGCAATCATTCATTAAAAAACAACTATAAAACTCTAGATAAAAGAAAGCAGACACAAATAAATGGAGAAATATCCCATGTCCATGGATGAGAAGTATTAGTATTGTTAAAAGGTCCATATTTCCCAAAGCCATCTACAGATTCAATGCAATCTCTATCAAAACCCAATCGCATTTTTTAGAAAAATAGAAAAACAATCACAAAATTCATATAGAACCACAAAAACCCCAAATAAACAAAGAACTTTTGTGCAAGAAGAACAAAGTTGGAGGCATCCCATATCCTGATTTCAAAATATATTACAAAGATACAGTAAATAAAACATCATGGCACTGGCATAAAAACAGACACATAGACCAAAGGCACAGCCTAGAGAGCCCAGAAATAAACCAACACAAATATAGCCAACTGATCTTCAATAAGACTGTCAAGACCGTTGAATGGGGAAAGGACAGTCCTTCAACAAACAGTGCTGGGAAAACTGGATGTCCACATGCAAAAGAATGAAATATGGACCCTTACATAATATACAAAAAGCAACAAAAAAATGAATTAAAAACTCAAATGAGACTCAAATCCATAGAAACCCTAGAAGAAAAAAGGGGGAAAATCTTCTTGACATTGATCTTGGCAACCATTTCTTAAATGTGATGCTGAATGCACAGCCAACAAAGGCATAAATAGACAAATGTTACTATGTAAATTTAAAAGTTCTGAACAGCGAATGAGCCCATCAACAAAATAAAAGGCAACCTATGAACTGAGAGAAGAATATTTGGAACTCCCAAATGAGTGAGTTTTATGGTATATTAATTATATCTTAGTACATTTGGTTTTTTTAAGAACAGAGAAGACACAAATAAATGGAAAACATCTTGTGTTCGTGGATTAGAAAACTTAATATTGTTAAGATGTCAATGGCAGCCAAAGTAATCTACAGATTTAAATGCATTTTTTGTGGAAACAGAAAGATCCATCCTGAACTTCCCTGGTGGTACAGTGGTTGAGAGTCCACCTGCAAATGCAGGGGACATGGGTTCAACCCCTGGTCTGGGAAGACTCCACATGTCATTGAGCAACTAGGTCTGTGTGTCACAACTACTGAGTCCATGCTGTAGGGCCCACGAGCCACAACTCCTGAGCCTGCATGCTGCAACTACTGAAGCCCATGTGCCTAGAGTCTGTGCTCTGCAATAAGAGAAGCCACCACAGTAAGAAGCCCCGTGCACTGCAACTAGAGAAAGCTCATAGGAAGCAACAATGACCCAGAACAACAACAACAATTTTTTTTTTAAATAAAGAAAGAAAGAAAAGAAAGATCCATCTAAAATTCATATAGAATCTTCAGGGACTCTGAATAGCTCAAGACAATCTTTGGAAAAAAGAATGAGATTGGAGGTCTCACACTTGCTGATTTCAAAACTTATTATAAACCTACAGCTATGCAAATAGTGTTGTGCTGTCATAAAGACAGACCTACAGATCTTTGGAATAGAACAGAGACCTCAGAAATAAATTTTCATATATATGGTCAAATTTTTTTTACAAGGCTGTCAAGACCATGAATTTCAAAAGGGGAAAAAATCCTCTTAAACAAATGGTGCTGAAACAACTGCATATCCATATGCAAACAAACCAAGTTTGACCCTTACTTTATAGCATGTATGAAAATTAACTCAATATGGATCAAAGATCTAAATATAGAACCTTCATGACATTGGATTTTTCAAGGATTTCCTAGTTGTGATGCCAAAAGTACAGGTAACAAAAATGAAAATAGAGAAATACAACTATGTTAAAATTTAAAACTTCTGTGCATAAAAGGACACAATAAACAGAGTTAAAAAGTAACCTATATAATGGTATAATAGATTTGCAAATCCTATGTCTGATGAGGAGGTAATATCCAGAATATATAAAGAACTTGTACAATTGAACAACAGGAAAACAAACAATACAATTAAAAAATGGACAAAAAATTTGAATAGACATTTCTCAAAGATATATACAAATGGCCAACCATGCTCAACATCATTAGTCATTAGGGAAATGTAAATCTAAACCACAAAGAGATACCAAGTCACATCCCACTAGGATGGCTACTATAAAGAAGAACAGAAAATAAGATGTGGAGAAATTGAAACCTTGGTAGAAGGCACTGATAGTGGAAATGAAAAATGGTACAGATGCTATGGATCTGTATGGTGATTGCTCAAAAAATTAAAAATAGAATTACTATATGATCCATCAATCCCATGATTGGATATAGGTCCTGAACAGTTGAAGTCAGGATCTTGCAGAGATACTTGCACACCCATGTCCATAACAGCATTATTTACAATAGCTAAGAGGAAGAAGAAAGCCCAGTGCTCATGGTGGCACAGTGGTAAAGAAGCTGCTTGCCAATGCAGGAGATACAGGTTCTATCCCTGGGTCAGGAAGATTGCCTGGAGGAGGAAATGGCAGCCCACTCTAGTATTTTTGTCAGAAAAATTCCATGGACAGAGGAGCCTGACAGGTTACAGTCCATAGGGTCACAATGAGTCAGATGTGACTGAGCGACTGAACACACACACACACACCATCAGTGGATGAATGGATAAACAAAGTGTGGTATATGCATACAATGGAATATTATTCACCCTTAAAAAGGAAGGAAATCCTGTCACATGATATAACATGGATGAACTTTGAGTCATCATGCTTAGTGAAATAAGCCAGCCACAAAAAGACAAACAAATATGGTATGATTCCATCCGTATGAAGTACCTCAAATGATCAAATTCATAGAAACAAAATAAAATGGTATTTGTCAGGAGCTGAGTTGGAGAGGGGAAGGGGGAGGTATTGTTTAATGGGTATAATTTCAGTTTTGCAAGACAAAAAAGTTTTAGAGATTGGTTGCACAACCATGTGAATATACTTAACACTACTGAACAGGACACTTAGAAAGTGTTAAGAAGGTAAATTTTATGTTAAGTGTGTTTTTTTAACCACAATAAAAATATTTTAAAAAGAAAAAAAAGTTGGAGGTGCTACTTAACACCATAGGCAGCAGATTTAATTAGCCATTCAAGAGTTAGTATTGGTTCATATAGTTCATAAATTTAAGAAAAGTTTTAGCACAATTATAAGTGATAACATTAAAATGGATTTTTAACAGAATTTGGGATGTTTCTGTGAATCCAGATCTTTGAAATCATCATTAACAAGGGATTATTAGGCTATCAAAAAACCCAGCTTCTAGTACATGGAAAAGAGAGACTTCTGGCCTGAATGGACCACAACTCTGATAGAATGAGACTATTATTATTATTATGTTCCAATAACATTTAATGCCTAAGTGTGCTTGTTTAGTTACTCGGTTGCTTAAATAGTAATACAGTGATACTGCACAGAACTTTGTGAAACAACCAAACCCAAACAGTGGTATATATTAAAAAAAAACCAGAAAGGATCCTTAATCACTATTTTATAGTTCTATATTTTCATGGCAGATGTTGACATTTTACCATTGTTCCAGAATCAAATGTCAAGTTATTCCTGTTCAGAATTTTCCATTTCCATTTGCAAAGAATTCCATCTGCAGCTGTATTTATAAGTGAACTCTCTGCTTGCAAAAGCCCAGCATTTCTAAGCAGGTTTGTAAATAGGTTTTGAAGGAGGACATGCAAGCACTAGAGACCCGCCTGGGTTAATTAATTCTCTTTTCAGGCACTAGAACCTACACAAGTAGGCCAGCTGGAGGTGAATGTTTCCTTTGAAAGAGATAATTATATGCCCTACCAATTGTTTGCTTTTCTACATCTCCCCCAGTCAGATTCCCCAGAATTCATAAACTGTCAGGAGAGGTTTTTCCCTTCCTGGGAAACTGAAAATGTAGATGGGTTGAGATAATTGTGGATAATACAGATAGTTTGAAGGTCCAGATGATGCGTACAAATAATTACAAAGAAGAGACTGTGAGCTTCTGTTAAATATAGTATATAGAAACTGCTATGGCTCTATGAAAAGAGGACGGTGCTTCAGTTCACATTTTCTTTCTTTTATTTCTTCTGAGATGCTCTTCCTCTGTTCCACACTATCCACTTTCTTTCCAGCAGAGCGCTGTGCAAAATAGTTCTCTGCCTCACCTGGCAAGAGTAGGGGGACCCTTCCATCCTGGGGGAAAGGAGAGCACGTGACCCCGGCACCAGCAGGGGGCAGCGAGGACTCTGGGAGCCCCTTGCACAACTAACTGGCCTTGCCCCTCCAAAGCCCACTTCATCCAGGAGCTGGATTTCCTGAGCAGTTTGTTAAACCAAAGTTCTCATTCTTCCTCCCAGTTTGGAATTCAAGCACAAACGACAGACTCTCAGAGGCAGGCTGCTTCTTCAAGTGGTGTGAGCTGGGGAGAAGGTTCTGTGTCCCAGGCTGCCTATTTGGGTGACTGCGTGGACTTAGATGCCAGTCTGAATCTTACTCCCAATACTCTTTTCTTTACAGCTATTTAGTACATGAGCTGTAAACGTTACAAGTTTCACGTGTTCCTCTTCTGTCATGCCTAAAACCTTGTTTGTTCTACAGATATTCGGCTAGTGGAACTTTATAAAGCTAGAGGACTTGATGTCTTCCCTCTTCCAGCTTTATCTTCACTCAAGGAAAGGAATATATGGGGAACAGGTCAAGAGTGACCTCTGCTTCCTTTGGAGGAATAGGAGGGGCCAGGAGGGGGTTTATCTGGTAGCACCTGAGACACAAGTTAACGACTTTCTCCACAGAAAAAACAGCAGGGACAAGGGAGCAGATCACATCTGCCTCAGCTTCACAGGTCGGTGCTGCTCTGAGCCTCAGGCTCATGGAGATTTCCTTTCTCATTTTGCCAGGACTGCTGCATTAGTGCCACTATAGAGGCAAGGAGCTCATGGTGTCTAATGTCTTCACCCCTGTCTTGCTGTTTAGGGGCAAAGTGTGTGGTGGTTCATAAAAGGGATACATCAACAAAGACACCAGACTTGCTGGTTGGAGTGAAAGTTAGTCCAAAGGGAGAAACAGTGGGAGGCCCTGACAGGGTCCTCTGGTCTTAGTCCATGATGTGGCAGATGAAGGGTGAAGGCCGACCTGACTTCTCACACTGGCTCCCCTGTGGATCCCAACCTATCACTCAGTTACAGAACTAGAGGCTGGGAGTTCCTGGTGGCTTCCTTTTTCCTTTATTTTTTTATTCTTTTTTTTATTAGTACTTTTTATTTTATTTTTTTTCATTCTTATATGATGTACTTTATTTTTTTTTCATTTATTTTTATTAGTTGGAGGCTAATTACTTTACAATATTGTAGTGGTTTTTGTCATACATTGACATGAATCAGCCATGGATTTACATGTATTTTTTTTATTCTTATAGGCAAGGAATATCTGTAAAAAGGGGGAACTGAGGATAACTGAATCTTGCCATAATTAGTAGAATGAAAGTTTCACAGAGTGAAATGTGTGGGAGCCAGTACCCAAAGAGTGATGCCATCTATGCTGAATTGGAAGCAAGATAGAAGCTGCTCTGTAAAGTTTTCTTATTTAACACCAACATCTCCTTCATAAACCTCTATGGCCTGGGCCTGTGAGCTTTAGAAAACTTGCTCCCTCTCCTTTTGAGAGAGTGAGAAAGGGCAGCTGTGTGAGTGCTTTTTACAGAGACTGGGGACTGGGAACACCATCAGATTTTCCATTTTCCTGGTCCATAATCTATTTCCAATAGAAACAACTGTGTAGTGGCTCCAAGGGAGCTGGATCAGGAGTGATCCACACCTTGCTCCATATGTTGGAAGGCAGCCCAAAAGGAGACTTAGCGGGAGCTCTGGTATATGTCTCCAGAGAGGAAGTAGTGGTGGAGGAAATGTTGCTGCCCTGGAAAGTCTAGAACATTGAATGCTGGCCTCTGCTACCCTGTACCTGTGGGCTTGGCTACTTTTCCTCTATTTTCGTTAAAATAGACTTTTAATTTTAGAGTAGTTTAGATGTATAGAAAAGTTGTACTATCGTTGGATAGTACAGAGAACTCCTGTGTTGCCCACACCCAGTTTCCACTATTATCGACGTATTATTCTAGTCTATTTGCCATAACTAATGAACCCAAACTGGTATATTACTATTAACTAAATTCCACACTTATTCACATTTCATTGGTTTCCCCCTAATATCCTCTTTCTGTTTCAGGATCCCATCCAGGATACCACCTGTATTAGTCTGCTCAGGCTACCATAATAAAATTTCCCACACAGGGCAGCTTGAAAAACAAATTCATTTTTTCCACAGTTCTGTAGGCTGCAAATGTAAGAGTAAAGTGTTGACAGGTTTGGTTTCTCCTGAGGCCTCTCTTTGTGGCTTGCAGATGGCTGTCTTCTTTCTGTGTCCACACATGGCCTTCACTCTATGTACATATGCTGTTGGTGCCTCCTCCTTATCAGGACACCAGTACTATTCGGCCCCCACCCTAATGACCTCTGTGCTGTGCTTAGTCACTCAGTCGTGTCCAACTCTTTGCAACCCCATGGGCTGTAGCCCACCAGGCTCCTCTGTCCATGGGGATTCTCTAGGCAAGAATACTGGAGTGGGTTGCCGTGCCCTCCTCCAGGGGATCTTCCCAATCCAGGGATCAAACCCAGGTCTCCTGCACTGCAGGTGGATTCTTTACCATCTGAGCCCCCAGGGAAGCCCAAGAATACTGGAGTGGGTAGGCTATCCCTTCTCCAGTGGATCTTCTCGACCCGGGAACTGAACCGGGGTCTCCTGCACTGCAGTCAGAGTCTTTACCAGCTAAGCTACCAGGGAAACCCAAATGACCTCATTTAACCCTAATTATCTCTTAAAGGTCCATCTAGTCAAGGCTATGGTTTTTCCAGTAGTCATGTATGGATGTGAGAGTTGGACTATAAAGAAAGCTGAGCACCGAAGAATTGATGCTTTTGAACTGTGGTGTTGGAGAAGACTCTTGAGAGTCCCTTGGACTGCAAAGAGATCCAACCAGTCCATCCTAAAGGAGATCAATACTGGGTGTTCATTGGATAGACTGATGTTGAAGCTGAAACTCCAATACTTTGGCCACCTGATGCAAAGAGCTGACTCACTTGAAAAGACCCTGATGCTGGGAAAGATTGAAGCCGGGAGGAGAAGGGGACAACAGAGGATAAGATGGTTGGATGGCATCACCAACTCAATGGACATGAGTTTGACTAATCTCTGGGAGTTGGTGATGGACAGGGAGGCCCGGCGTGCTGCAGTCCATGGGGTCCCAAAGAGTCTAACACGACTGAGCAATTGTACTGAACTGATCTCTTTAACCCTAATTACCTCTTTAAAGGTCCTATATTCAAATGCAGTCACACTGGGGATTTGAAATTCAACATGAATTTTGTGGGGATACAATTCAGACCACAACACCACCTCTCCTCTCTTTTTCATTAATAAAAACTTTTATTTTGTACTGGAGTATATTTGATTAACAATGTTGTGATCGTTTCAAGTGAACAGTGAATGGACTCAGCCGTACATGTTCATGTATGTATCCATTCTCCCCCAAACACCCCTCCCATCCAGGCTGCCATATAACATTGAGCAGAGTTCTATGTGCTATACAGTAGGTCCTTGTTGATTATCCATTTAAAACATAGCAATGTAAAAATAAATAAAAAAAAATAAAACATAGCAATGTGTACATGTCCACCCCAAACTCCACTTTTTAATAAGTCCCAATTATTAAAGTCCCACTCCTTTCTTTTTAATAAGATGAGACTGAGCAACCATGTTTCTGCTATTATGGTGGTTGGAAACTGGAATGACTGTCAGATTTTTCATTTTCCCAGAAGTATTTTTTTTATTTAACTATAATTGATTATAGTTAAACTAACAATATTGTGTTAGTTTCAGGAGTATAGCTTCAGGTTGTTTTTTCCATATAGGTTTTTTTTTTTTAATTG
The DNA here is from genome assembly GCF_019320065.1 of Cervus canadensis. Classification (NCBI taxonomy): domain Eukaryota; kingdom Metazoa; phylum Chordata; class Mammalia; order Artiodactyla; family Cervidae; genus Cervus; species Cervus canadensis. Next base: position 116,638,963 of record NC_057419.1, read on the forward strand.
AATATAGTTTCCTGTGCTATATAGTAAATCCTTGTTGTTTATCTATTTTTATATAGTGGTGTTTATCTATTAATCCCAGCTTCCTAATTATATCCCTCAAGTTCCCCTTTGGCAACCATAAACTTGTTTTCTATATGTGTGACTCTAATTCTGTTTTGTGACTAAGTTTATTTGTACCCATTTTTAGAAGCCACATATAAGTGATATCAAATGATATTCATCTTTCTCTGTCTGCCTTACTTCAGTCAGTAGGACAGTCTCTAGCTTCATTCATGTTACTGCACATGGTATTATTTTGTTCTTTTGTGTAATTATCAATTGCATACATTAATATGTAACACAACTTTATCCATTCATCTGTCAATGGGTATTTAGGTTGTTTCCATGTCTTTGATACTGTAAAGAGTGCTGCTATGAATACTGGGTACATATATCTTTTTGAATTATAGTTTTCCCCATACATATGCCCAAGAGTGGGAATACTGTGTCATATGCTATTCTATTTTTAGTTGTCTTTTTTAAGTTTTTTAAGGAATCTCCATACTGTTTTCCACAGTGGCTGCACCAATTTACATTCCCATCAACAGTGTAGAAGGCTTCCCTTTTCTCCACCATTTACTATTTGTAGACTTTTTGATGATGGTCATTCTGGCCAGTGTGATATCTTATTACAGTTTTTTAAATCACTTAAACATTTTTCTTGGCCACACCATGCAACTTGTGGGATTTTAGCTTCCCAATCAGGGACTGAACCCGGGGCCTCTGCAATGAGAACATGGATTTCTAACCACTGGACCTCCAGAGAATTCACTGCCTCATTGTGGTTTTGATTTGCATTTCTCTAATAATTAGTGATGTGGAGCATCTTTTCATGTGCTTATTGGCCATCTGTGTGTCTTCTTTGGAGAAATGTTAATTTTTCTTTCTTTTTTTTTTTGTTGTTATTAAATTGTGTGAGCTGTTTCTATATTTTGGAAATTAAACTCTTGTTGGTTGTGCCATTTTCTAATATTTTCTCTCAGTGCATAGGTTGTCCTTTTGTTTTGTTTATGGTTACCTTTGCTGTGCAAAAACTTACTAAATTTGGCTAGATACCAATCATTTATTATTACTTTTATTTCTATTGTCATGGAAAACTGACCTAAGAAAATATTGGTACAATGATTTATGTCAATTTATGTCAGAGAATGTTTTTCTTATATTCTGTTTAGGAGTTTTATGGTGTCATGACTTATATTCAAGTCTTTAAACAATTTTGAGTTTATTTTTGTCTATGGTGAGAGAATGCATTCTAACTTCATTGATTTACATGAAGCTGTCCAGCTTTCTCAATATAATTTGCTGAAGAGACTGTTTTTTTCCCCATTGTATATTCCTGCATCCTTTGTCAAAGGTTAGTTTGACCATAGGTGTGTGGGTTTATTTATGGGCTCTGTATTCTACTCCATTGATCTATATGTCTGCTTTTGTGCCGATTGGATTACTGTAACTTTGTGGTAATGTCTGAAGTCTGGGAGGGTTATTCTTCCTGTTTTGTCCTTTTTCCTCAGGATTGCTTTGGCAATTCTGTCTTTTATGATTCCATATAAATTTTAGGATTATTTGTTCTAGTTCTGTGAAAAATGTCATAGATAATTCATAGATAATTTCTAGTTCTGTCAAAAATGTCATAGATAATTTCAGTTGAGTTCAGTCGCTCAGTAGTGCCCAACTCTTTGCGACCCCATGAACTGCAGCACGCCAGGCCTCCCTGTCCATCACCAATTCCCGGAGTTTACCCAAACTCATGTCCATTGAGTTGGTGATGCCATCCAACCATCTCATCCTCTGTTGTCCCCCTCTCCTCCGGGCTTCAATCTTTCCCAGCATCAGGGTCTTTTCAAATGAGTCAGCTCTTCGCATCAGGTGGCCAAAGTATTGGAGTTTCAGCTTCAACATCACTCCCTCCAGTGAACACTCAGGACTGATCTCCTTTAGAATGGACTGGTTGGATCTCCTTGCAGTCCAAGGGACTCTCAAGAGTCTTCTCCAACACCACAGTTCAAAAGCATCAATTCTTCGGTGCTCAGCTTTCTTTATAGTCCAACTCTCACGTCCATACATGACTACTGGAAAAACCGTAGCTTGACTAGACAGACCTTTGTTGGCAATGTCTCTGCTTTTTAATATGATGTCTAGGTTGGTCATAACTTTCCTTCCAAGGAGTAAGTGTCTTTTAATTTCATGGCTGCAATCACCATCTGCAGTGATTTTGGAGCCCCCAAAAATAAAGTCTCCCACTGTTTCCCCATCTATTTGCCATGAAGTGATGGGACTAGATGCCATGATCTTAGTTTTCTGAATGTTGAGCTTTAAGCCAACTTTTTAACTCTCCTCTTTCACTTTCATCAAGAGGCTTTTTAGTTCCTCTTCGCTTTCTGCCATAAGGGTGGTGTCATCTGCATATCTGAGGTTATTGATATTTCTCCCAGAAATCTTGATTCCAGCTTGTGCTTTATCCAGCCGAGCGTTTCTCATGATGAACTCTGTGTATAAGTTAAATAAGCACGGTGACAATATACAGCCTTGATGTACTCCTTTTCCTGTTTGGAACCAGTCTGTTGTTCCATGTCCAGTTCTGTTGCTTCCTGACCAGCATACAGGTTTCTCAAGAGGCAGGTCAGGTGGTCTGGTATTCCCATCTCTTTCAGAATTTTCCACAGTTTATTGTGATCCACACAATCAAAGGCTTTGGCATAGTTAATAAAGCAGAAAGAGATGTTTTTCTGGAACTCTCTTGCTTTTTCTATGATCCAATGGATGTGGCAATTTTATCTCTGGTTCCTCTACCTTTTCTAAAACCAGCTTGGACATCTGGAAGTTCATGGTTCATGTATTGTTCAAACCTGGCTTTGAGAATTTTGAGCATTACTTTACTAGCATGTGAGATGAGTGCAATTGTGCAGTAGTTTGAACATTCTTTGGCATTGCCTTTCTTAGGGATTGGAATGAAAACTGACCTTTTCCAGTCCTGTGGCCACTGCTGAGTTTTCCAAATTTACTGACATATTGAGTGCAGTACTTTCATAAAATCATCTTTTAGGATTTGAAATAGCTCAACTGGAATTCTATCACCTCCACTAGCTTTGTTTGCAGTGATGCTTACTAAGGCCTACTTGACTTCACATTCCAGGATGTCTGGCTCTAGGTGAGTGATCACACCATCGTATTATCTGGGTCGTGATGATCTTTTTTGTATAGTTCTTCCGTGTATTCTTGCCACCTCTTCTTAATATCTTCTGATTCTGTTAGGTCCATATTATTTCTGTCCTTTACTGAGCCCATCTTTGCATGAAATGTTCCCTTGGTATCTCTAATTTTCTTGAAGAAATCTCGGGTCTTTCCCATTCTATTGTTTTCCTCTATTTCTTTGTACTGATCACTGAGGAAGGCTTTCTTATATCTCCTTGCTATTCTTTGGAACTCTATTCAAATGGGTATATCTTTCCTTTTATCCTTTAATTTCATTGGGATCACATTAAATCTGTATATTGCTTTGGGTTGTGTGGCCATTTTGATAATATTAATTCCTCCAATCCAAGAATATGGGATATCTTTGAATCATCTTCAACTTCCTTTATCAGTGTTTTATAGTTCTCAGTGTATGTCTTTCACCTTTCAGTCAACCAAGAATTCTAAATACATTGAAACTATACTTCATAAAAGAATAGGCAACTAAGACATTCCCAGAAGAACAAAAGAAAATAATTCTTTGCTTTTCTTGAAGGACCTTCCCTCCAAGTAATACTAAAGGGAGCTCTTTAGCCTGAAGTTGAACCCACATGAATAAATAAAGAGCACCAGAAAAGTTAGCTACATAGATAAAGATAAAAGACTGTATATAGGTATATAAGCGTATGTATGCATATACATATATATATATATATATAGTTTGTAACTTTGTTTTTCTACCTGATTTAAAAAGACAGCTGTATAAAGCAATGATTTTAAATCTGTGTTCATGGACATACAATGTATAAAATGTAAAGCAAAAAGGAAGGGAGAAGGAATGGAGTTTTAGGAAAGCCTACTTTTTGTAAACTATTAAAACCAAGTTAATTTTAATAAAAACTAGACTATTAAGATTAAGATGTTAATTGTAATCACCAACACAACCACTCAATGTTACTATGCCACAAGATATTAGTTTATTCTCTTTACATTTATTTGCTCTTTGCCTGTAGCATGATTTGCTCTCCCTTACTCAGTTCCCTGTGTTTTTCCTCCAGCGCTATCAAGTTACAATCTTTACAGAACTGGGGGTGTGGAGTGAGGGAGACATGGTTTATTCTGTTTTATGCATATCTAAGGTAAAATAATTCATTACATCCAATTCTGTATTAGTCACAGGCTATTTTCATCCAAAGTGAATTTTAGTGAAAATAATACTTTTGTGGAATTATCTTTGATTGGTGAAGCAGTTCCAGCTGAAAGCCTTGCCTTTCTGGGCACTCTCTCCACATTATTCAGGCTGGCCACAGGCAGACCACATGCAAATGATGTGTCTATAGTCTCAATGGGCTTCCACTGTGGCTCAGTCAATAAAGAATTCACCTGCAATGTGGGAGACCTGGGTTGGATCCCTGGCTTGGGAAGATCCCCTGCAGGAGGGCATGGCGACCCACTCCAGTATTCTTGCCTGGAGAATTCCGATGGGCAGAGGAACCTGGAGGGCTACAGTCTATGGGGTCACAAAGAGTCGGACACGACTGAGCGACTAAACAGAGAGCAGCACATAGTCTCTCTTTATAGTTTGTAGCATGTTTATGAATGTAAGCATTCACTTGATGGAGCCTGGGGACTAAAGAGGGATTTTCAGAGACAGTGTCGGTATGCCTACTGAGTCACAGTACAGCTGAGAAGGATCAAATGAATTCATGAAAAGATGACAGTCTGGACATTACACATGAACTTCTCTTTCACAGGCCTTAGCTGCTTTGTGCCAAAAACCTTTGTTGATCTCTCTGCATTTGATGTAACTTTTTTAAACTTTGCTTTCCTCTTTGCCCTTCTGCAGGTGCTGGGTTAGTGGTTTGGTGTTTTGTTTCCTCTAAAATAAATGCACTTTTTACCCCAATCTTATCATGCTCACATGCTGCCCTACATTTTGAAGAGAAAGGAAAAATGTTTATTGGATTCCCTCTCTATCTTCCTTCTCTGCCTTCCTTCCCTTCTCTTCAGGCTTGAGAGGTTATCTCCATCCCTAGAACAATGGGCCGTGGCTCATATTTTGTTTGTGAGGATCTGAGGAGTACCTCGAGGGAATCACACTGGGATAGACAGGGCCCAAGACCACCAGGAAGCAGGTAACATTGGAAAGTGTTTGATGTAAAGGCTTCTGTTTTTTCTTTGCTAGAGATCAGGTGCAAAGGCCAGACCAACAGGCAAAATGTGACCACAATAGGCAGTCAGTGGTGGGGGTAGGAGTCGTGCTCCATGTCTGTGGCCAAAGAAGTGGGAAGTACCACCAGACAAGCAGGGAATCTGGTTAGATGACATGAGAAATCATGGTAGGTTGACAGGAGGAAACTGTGAACATGTATCCAAGTCTGGATATGAATAGGATTTCAGTTGTAGGAGGGAAGATAGCAAGGCTGGTGTTGTGGGATTAGGGGTTTAGGTAGGACACCAGAGTGAAGGTTTTGGCTCAGGAGGAGGCATACATCCAGTGACCAGAATTGGAGCACAGGTAGGGCCTGGACCTTAGGACAAGGTGTGTGCAGAGCAGTAAAGAGCACAACTTGGTAAGCTTTCACTCATCCTGAACTTCTACCCTGTACCACATGCAAGCACTGGGCTAGGTATTTAATGATGACTAAGACAGGATGATTCCAGCCTTGCAAAGTTGGGAAATAAAATGACTCTCCTACTAGCTGTGTGACCTTTGGCAAGTCACCGAACTACCTTGCACCCCAGTTTTCTCAACTGTAAAGTGTTTTGAGGGTATGGCAGCTCCCCAATTTCCAGTCTGGGTAGAAGAAGCAGAGGCGTGGTAGGCTAAGGAACTGGTTTTGAGGATGCTTTCATACAAAAGCAGAGTTTGTTTTTTCTCCAACACCGTATTTTGAAGCTTTCAAATGTTTAAAAATTTGAAAGAAGTAGAGCAAACACCAGACACCCACCACCTAAATTCTGCAGTGATTAACATTTTACTCTATTTGCTTTACCACATATCTGTCCATCCAGCCATTCATCAATCAAGGTAAGTTGCAGACATTGGTACCCTTCACCCCTAAATGCTTCAGCATGTATCAAAATGTCATTAACTATAATTCAGTATTTATTTATGGTACTTTTTCTTTTTGAGGTAAATCTCAAGTGTACTATTAGCTGAGGTGTGACAAATGGATATATGCATATAACCCAAGCCCCTATCAAAATATAGAACTTTTTTTTACCCCAGAAAGTTCCCTAATGCTTCTTTCCAGCCAGTCCCCACTTCGCCCACCTCGTATTAGTTTCCTACTGTAACAAGCTATTACAAGCTGGATGTCTTAAAACAACAGAAACTTATTCTCTCACATTTCTGGAGGGTTCAGTTCAGTCACTCAGTCATGTCCAACTCTTTGTGACCCCATGGACTACAGCATGCCAGGCTTCCCTGTCCATCACCAACTCTCAGAGTTTGCTCAATCTCATGTCTGTTGAGTTGGTATTGCCATCCAACCATCTCATCCTCTTTCGTCCCCTTCTCCTCCTGACTTCAATCTTTCCCAGCATCACAGTCTTATCAAATGAGTCAGTTCTTCGCATCAGTTGGCCAAAGTATTGGAGTTTCAGCTTTAGCATCAGTCCTTCCAATGTACCAAAATCAGGGTATCCACAGAGACACACTCTCTCTGAGGGCTCTAGGAAAGAATCCATTCGATTCACTTGCTTTTGCTTCTGGTGTTCCTGTCTGTACTTGGTGTTTCTTGGCTTATAGATACACCACTATAACCTCTGTCTCTGTCGTCACATGGCATCCTCCTTGTGGGCTTCTGTCTTTGTCTCTCTTATAAGACACTGGTCATATTGGATTAGGACCCACTCTAATCAAATTATTTAAATTTGATTCTATCTGCAAAGACCCTGTTTCTAAATAAGGTCACATTAACAGGTATTGAGGATTAGGACTTCAACATATATTTTGGGGGGACATAATTCAGGTGGTGCTAGTGGTAAAGAACCCACCTGCCAATGCAGGGAACATAAGAGACTCGAGTTTGCTCCCTGGGTCGGGAAGATCCCCTACAGGATAGCATGACAACCCACTCCAGTATTCTTGCCTGGAGAACCCCTATGGACAGAGGAGCCTGCTGGGCTACCGTCCATAGCATCGGAAAGAGTCGGACATGACTGAATCAACTGACAGGCCTAATTCAAACCATAACACATCCCAGATGAAACTACTATTCTTATTTTTCCACCATTGATTTTGCCTGTTCTAGAATTTCATGTAAATGGAATTATGCAGTATATATTGTTTTGTGTCTAGCTTCTTGTACTCAGCATGTTTTCATAATTCATTCATTTCACTGCATGTATCAGTTTGTATTTACCTTCTATTGCTGAGTAGTATTCCATTGTATGAAATCACCCTGGTGACTCAGATAGTAAAGAATCTGCCTGCAATGCAGGAGACCTGGGTTCAATCCCTGGGTTGGGAAGATCCCCTGGAGGAGGAAATGGCAACCCACTCCAGTATTCATGCCTGGAGAATTCCATGGACAGAGGAGGCTGGTGGGCTACAGTCCGTGGGGTCCCAAAGAGTTGGATACGACTGAGTGACTAGCACTTTCAACACTTCTTTCCATTGTATGGATGTACTACAGTTTATCCAGTCTTCTGTTGATGGACATTTGGGCTGTTTCTAGATTTTTAGCTATTAAAAATAAAGTTGCTTTGAATATTGATATTCAAGTCTTTTTGTAGACATGTTTTCATTTCTCTTGGGTAAAAACCTAGAGGTGGAATTGCTGGATGATAGGGAGGAAGGAAGGAGGAGCGGGAGGAAAGGAAGAAGGGAAGGGAATTCCATTTTAACAAACTGGGCTACGAGGACAGGACTTGAAGCAAGTTGACATTGAGTCTTAAGAGTATTGGAGTGGACCTTCTCAAAGCTCTGCTGACAGAACTGTGTCTGCGGCTAGCAATAGGCCTGTAGCTGGGATCAAACTGATGTCTTAGCTATGGGTAAAGGAGCTCTTGGAGACTGGAATCAGACCCTTGTGAATGACCTTAGAGCTAGGGTCAGGAATTAAGGTTAAATTGTCATGTGTGTATTCCATCAGCCCCTTACTGATATTTATGGATAAAAACTGTAGTGACTGGGATCCATGTGTTTCACTTTTTTTTCCCCTTTGGCCAGCTGTGCCACTTGCAGGATCTTAGTTCCCTGACCAGAGATTGAACCCATGCCCCCTGCTGTGGAAGTATGGAGTTCTAACCACTGGACTGCCAGGGAAGTCCCTGAGGTTTGTTTTTTTAAACATCAGTTGCTGTTTCTTTGTCTAATATATATTTTAATCAAAGATCCTAGAGGCTTAGGATAAATCATATTCTGGTTTCTAAATGTTATATTAGTGGCCCTGTTGTGGCCGTGTTTTCACAGAAGAAAGAAGATGGAATGAAGCAGAATTGGAGAGTCCAGTCCTCTAGGAACCACCCCTTGATACTCTCTGGCCATGCTAGAGTTAACTGGTCCTGCCAGACTACTGGAATGGCTAGCCTATGCAGCTGGCTGGGATCCAGTTTTTTGGCTGCAGCCAGCCCTTGCTTCAGACCATGTTTAGTTCATCTCTATGTCTGGTATTTCTCTGACTCTACTCCTGGATTTATTCCAAGTGGGTATCTTTCTTGTTCTTAATGATTTCCAGGGCAGAAGATTCCTCAGCCTCCTCTGACAGCTTATATCATAGAGCTTTATAACACTGTCAAGAAATGCCTATTTCTACTACAACTCATTTCATCCTTTTATGAATTAGTGAAAATAGAGATGAGGCCACCACTGCCTTCTTTCATGGTAGCCCTTATGTTCTGTGCTCTTGTAAAGGCAATTTAGTGCATTAGCTTTCAGACATGTCTGGTTCTCTCATGTCTTCTGCATTGGCAGGCGCATTCTTTACCACTAGTGCTAACTGGGAAGCCCTATGTTACCTATGAAAGATTATTCATAGTAGATTTCCTTTAGGATTGACTGGTTTGATCTCCTTGCTGTCCAAGGGACTCTCAAGAGTCTTCAGCACCACAATTCAAAAGCATCAATTCTTCAGCACTCAGCCTTCTTTATGGCCCAACTTTCACATCCCTACATGACTACTGGAAAAATCATAGCTTTGACTAGATGGATCTTTGTCAGCAAAGTGATGTCTCTGTTTTTTAATATTCTGTCTTGGTTTGTCTTAGCTTTCCTTCCAAGGGACAAGTGTCTTTTAATTTCATGGCTGCAGTCACCATCCGCAGTGATTTTGGAGCCCAAGAAAATAAAATCTGTCAGTGCTTCCACTTTTTCCCCTTCTATTTGCCATGAAGTGATGGGACTGGATGCCATGATTTTAGTTTCTTTCTTCCAATTTTATTAAGATATAATCGAGAACAGCACTGTAAAACTTTAAGATGCAGAGCATAATGATATGTTTTTCATATATCATAAAATGATTATCACAATAAATTTAGTGAACATTCATCATCTCATATAGATACAAAATTAAAGAAATACAGAAAGACCTTTTTCTTGTGATGAGAACTCTTAAGCTTTACTCTCTTAACAACTTTTCATATATAACATAAGAAGTGTTAATTATATTTATCATGTTGTACATTACATCTACAGTACTTATATATCTATTTTTTCCTTTAAAAACTTTTTAAATTGTAGGACAATCACAACATTTTTGCCATATATCAACATGAAATGGCCGTAGGTATACTATGTCCCCTCCCTCTTATACCCCCCTCTCACCTCCCTCACCTTCCCACCCCTCTAGGTTGTCACAAAGCACAAGCTTTGGGTTCCCTGCATCATACATCAAACTCCCACTGTCTACTTTACATATGGTAATATTGTGTAAAGACTTGAACGAAAGACCAGAAACTATAAAACTCTTAGAGGAAAACATAGGCAGGACACTCTCTGACATAGATTGCAGCAAGATTCTCTAAGACCTGCCTCCTAGAATAATGGAAATAAAAACAAAAATAAACAAATGGGACCTAATTAAACTTAAAAGCTCTTGCACAGTGAAGGAAACTATAAGCAAGGTGAAAAGACACCCCTCAGAATGGGAGAAAATAACAGCAAATCAAACAACTGACAAAGAATTAATCTCCAAAATATACAAGCAGCTCATGCAGCTCAATACCAGAAAAACAAACAACCCAGTCAAACAGTGGACAGAAGACCTAAACAGACATTTCTCCAATGATCTTAATTTTTTAATGCTAAGTTTCAAGCCAGTTTTTTCACTCTCCTCTTTCACTGTGAATAGAATTTTATGGAAGTATAGTTGATTTACAATGCTGTGTTAGTTTATGCTGGACAGAAAAGTGATTCAGTTATACATATATACACATTCTTTTCATATTCTTTTCCATTATGGTTTATCACAGGATATTGAATATAGTTCTCTGTGCTATACAGTAGGACCTCGTTGTTTATTCTATGTATAAAAGCTTACATCTGCTAACCCCAACCTCCCAATCCTTCCCTCCCCGACCCCTCCTCTCCCTTGGCAATCACAGTCTGTTCTGAATGGACAACATTTCTTTCCAGAGGAAATATTTTAAATTTTTGTTGAATATGTTGGAAGTAAGAATGAAAGAAGTGGAGTCTAAAAACATTTTCTATAAGGTTTCTTGCAGAATATAAAGTTTCTTGTAGCCTCAAGTCTTGTTACTCAAATTGCGGTCCAGCAAGATGAACACCACCTGGGAACTTGTTAGAAATGCAGAATCATGGGTCCCATGGAGACTCACTGAATCAGAATCTGCATTTTAACAAGATCCGCAGGTGTTTGGCATGCACATTACAGTCTGAGAGCACTAGCCTGAAGGTTAGCAGGATGACTTCATGACACTTTAATTTGCCCTGTAATCAGTCTGTAAGTGAGATGGTGACAGCATATTTAATATTGTATTATGTTGAATATTCTCTGTATAGATTAATCATAGATGTAAACATAATCTCAAAAATTGAAGCTGAGTCCATTTTAGTATGATTTCTGCCCTTACTTATAATATTACCTTTCACAGCTCTTTGTAAAATCCTATGATACATTTCTTTTCAATGATAATATTTCAGTGGTAATTTGTCATTAAAATGGTTAATGTTTGCACATTCCAAGAAGACACATCTGGTTAGTATACTTTTTAAAAATTCTTGGAATTTTAAATTAAAAGTATGGGTACAATGATAATTTCCAGTTTTTAAATGAAACTCAGTAGTAAGGAAAACTATTTAGTATTTAGTATATTATTTGTTTAGTATGCCAAGTAGGTACATTATACTACTTAGTTAAAAGCTGTTCATTTTCAAAGGATTGTTGTGTCCTTGTTAAATTGCTAAATCACATTTTCAATTTTATGGGACTGCTCCTTCATTCATGTAGAAATTAAGATAAAACGACAGACTGGTTTCACAAATGTTAGGTACATTAATTTGAGCAATATTCAGTAACTATATATTGTATATATTTTGGAGGAGGGACAATATAGTAAACTTTGAAATCATTTTTGATATATCAACCATATATATGCATTTTGTAAAATCCAAATAATTCTTTTCTTGCCTTCCTATAGCAATATTATGCCTTTTGAATGTCCATTTGGATGATAAAAAGATTTTCTAGATTTTACTATATTGCTGGGGATTTTATTTTGCAATTCAACTGAAAAATGTCTCAAGAATGATCATTATTAATCACTGTGTAGGCCAGAACTCATTAGCCAAAGCAGCGGCTGTGTGCCATGTTTTTGTTTTTTAGTTGCTAAATTGTATCCAACTCTTTTGCTGTCCTGTGGACTGTAGCCTGCCAGGTTCCTCTGTCCATGAGGTTTCCCATGGCAGGAATACTGAAGTGGGCTGCCATTTCCTTCTTCAGGGGAATCGTCCGACTCAGGTGGTGCAGTGGTAAAGAATCTGCTTGCCAATGCAGGAGATGTGGCTTGGACCCCTGGATTGGGAAGATCCCCTGGAATAGGAAATGGCAGTCCACTCCAGTATTCTTGCCTGGAAAATTCCCTGAACAGAGAAGACTGGTGGGCAGGTTATAATCCATTGGATCCCAAAGAGTTGCACATGACTGAGTGACAGAGTACACACGCAGGCCAGAACCTGTGTTCATTTTCTTCCTAAGTCATTGTGGCATAAATAGAATGTAGTTTATTTGTGGTTTAAGTATCCTTCATTAACATTGTTTGATAGTATATATGGCCCCATTTCTTCTTGCCTTTGCTCTCTTCTGGCCCATTATTTATAGAAGAATAAGGACAACTTGTTTTTATGCAGTCAGTAAGTCATGTCCAACTCTTTGCAGCCTCATGGACTGCAGCACGCCAGGCTTCGCTGTCCTTCACTATCTCCCGGAGTTTGCTCAAACTCATGTCCTTTAATGACAACTTACTCTTTAAGAATTACTCTGTTGGGGTAATCCATGGAGATTGCAAGGGAAGGTATCAGGTTTGAAAGAGAATGGTCTTTCTGGTAAGAATGTGGTCAGAGCTGCCCACTAGTATTTTATTGTTGAAAACAGTTTTGAGTATTAAGTGCATGGTAAAGGCCAAAATTCTTCACATAATCTACAAAGCCCTGCATCATCTGGCCCCTTCCTCACTCACTGAGAAGAAACTCTAGAAATATTATAGCTATTTTATTTTACCTGTTGTTCAGTTGCTCAGTCGTGTCTGACTCTTTGCAACCCCATAGACTGCAGCACTCCAGACTTTCCTGTCCTTCACCATCTCCCGGAGTTTGCTCAAACTCATATCCACTGAGTCAATGATGCCATTCAATCATCTCATCCTCAGTTGCCCCCTTCTCCTGCCTTCAACCTTTCCTAGCGTCAGGGTCCTTTCCAATGAGTCAGCTCTCCACATCAGGTGGCCAAATTATTGGAGCTTCAATTTCAGCATCAGTCCTTCCCATGAATATTCAGCATCAGTCCTTCCCATGAATATTCCCATGATTTCCTTTAGGATTGTGTGGTTTGATCTCCTTACTGTCCAAGGGACTCTCAAGAGTCTTCTCCAGCACCACAGTTCAAAAGCATCAATTATTCAGTGCTCAGCCTTCTTTATGGTCCAACTCTCACATCCATACATGACTACTGGAGAAACCATAGCTTTGACTATACAGACCTTTGTCAGCAAAGTGATGTCTGAGCTTTTTAATATGCTGTCTAGGTTGGTCATAGCTTTTCTTCCAAGGAGCAAGTGTCTTTTAATTTGATGTCTGCAGTCACTGTCTGCAGTGATTTTGGAGCTCAAGAAAATAAAATATGTCACTGTTTTAATTTTTTCCCCATCTATTTGCCATGAAGTGATGGGACCAGATGCCATGATCTTAGTTTTCTGAACATTGAGTTTTAAGCCAGCTTTTTTACTCACCTCTTTCACTTTCATCAGGAGGCTCTTAGCTTTCTGCCATAAGGGTGATGTCATCTGCATATCTGAGGTTATTGATATTTCTCCCAGCAATCTTGATTCCAGCTTGTGATTCATCCAGCCTGGCATTTTGCATTATTTTGCTTGGTCTATATCTAAAGTTTAAATAAGTTCTTTCAGTAAACACAGAGTAAGAATTCCAAATGAAAAGAAAGCATCAAGTTTTTTTTTTGAATGGCAGTGTTTATCTTTTCTTAGTATTACATGAAATAACAATGGTGGCTTAGATTCACTGAAACTTAGTACTTGTGATTATTATGTACATCTTAGTGAGTTTTCCTATTCAGTTACCTCAGCCTGGAATCTTTTTCCCCTTTCTATGCATACTACAACCTCTCCAATCTTTCAAGCCCCAGGAGCTGCATCACCTCCTCTGTGAAGACTCTTCTAATATCATCAGCTTGAAATAATCTATTGCCTTGAATTTGTGTATCATTTAGTCCTATTTATGTACTTCTTATTTTCATCATTTTATTATGGTTATTTGTATACAGCCCTATCCCTTTTTCTAGTCTGTAATTTTTATTCATATTTATATCTCTCACAATGTCTTGAATTTAGTAATTAAACAAACATTTGGATAATAGACACTTGACAGGTACTGGAAGGCCTCTTCTCTTCCATCTTCAAAATGGACCCTCATTTTTCATTTCCAAAATTGAACTGAATCAAAGCATCAGTTCTCATCTCTTTATCTCTTTACACTGAGCTTTGTGCACCCCACCTGAACTTTGTAAGTCCTCCCACAAGGGAACCTAAATGATAATGAGTTTCTAAGATCTTTTTGACCTTGACTGACAATTCCAGGAAACATAGAGATCAGTGGAGGAGGGGATGCAAAAATAAGAAAAGGAAACCAAATAAGAAAAGGGGTATTTGGTGATGATGACAGCCCAACATATTGAAGAGCAGTTCTGCCCAGGATTTGATGGAACCACTGGCTTAACCTAGAATCTGACTTCATTGTTAGAGTACACATGCTTCTCAGGAATATCTCAGTTATTGGATTTTAAATAAAATCCAAGTTTCTCTTTGATTTTAAAATCTATTGTTAGGACAAAATTAAAGGCAATTTTACAAGGAAAACAATCACCTTTAATTCTCATACCTAAATACGACTCTTTTGGGGACTTCCCTGGCAGTCCAGTGGTTAAGACTCTGTGCTCCTAATGCAGGGGACATGGGTTTGATCTCTGGTTAAGGAACTAGGATCCTGCATACTGCATGGGCACAGACAAATAGATAAACAAATACTCATCAGCTTAAAAAATGACTCTTTTTAACTTTTCATGTTCTGTTCCACTATTTGTATATACAGAATTTTGTATTCAATTTTTTATATTATAGTATATATGTATATTATGTAAGAATATTTATATATCTTAATGTCATTACAGTATCTTTGTAATTATTACCCTTAATGCTGCTGCTGCTGCTAAGTCACTTCAATCATGTCTGACTCTGTGCGACCCCATAGATGGCAGCCCACCAGGCTCCCCCATCCCTGGGATTCTCCAGGCAAGAACACTGGAGTGGGTTGCCATTTCCTTCTCCAATGCATGAAAGTGGAAAGCTCAGTTGTGTCCGACTCTTTGCGACCCCACGGACTGCAGCCTACCAGGCTCCTCTGCCCATGGAATTTTCCAGGCAAGAGTACTGGAGTGGGTTGCCATTGCCTTCTATCAATTTATATTGCTACTATTTGAACTGAAACTTCATTGAGCATTTTAAACTGCTAATTTGTCTTAATCCCTTTTTATTTGAATATTTTTTCCATGTTTGCTTCCTACTTTTATTTTCTCATGTGAATTGATTGTTCATGTCCCTTATTCATTTATATACTCATTCACTTGTTCATTCATTCATTCATTTAGCACATTTTCCTTGCCTGATATTATGAGCTTAGTCTTAATGTCATTTTTATAAATTCAGACAAATTCTTTATCTAGAAGAGCCATTAAGCTTTTGCTTATCATGTTTGATGGAATTTTTCTATGGTATAATCTTAACCTCAGATATGCAGATGACACCACCCTTATGGCAGAGAGTGAAGAGGAACTAAAAAGTCTCTTGATGAAAGTGAAAGAGGAGAGTGAAAAAGTTGGCTTAAAGCTTAGCATTCAGAAAACTAAGATCATGGCATCTGGTCCCATCACCTCATGGGAAATAGATGGGGAAACAGTGGAAACAGTGTCAGACTTTATTTTTTTGGACTCCAAAATCACTGCAGATGGTGACTGCAGCCATGAAATTAAAAGATGCTTACTCCTTGGAAGGAAAGTTATGACCAACCTAGATAGCATATTAAAAAGCAGAGACATGGAGAAGGAAATGGCAACCCACTCCAGTATTCTTGCCTGGAAAAGTCCATGGACAGAGGAGTCTGGCGGGCTGAAGTCCATGGGATTACATGACTGAGCATGTGTGCACAAGGGTGGAGGGAAATGGGTTGGTAGCAATAAAGTGGTAGAACTAAAAAAAAAAAAAAAAAAAAAAAAAAAAAAAAAAAAAAAAAAAAAAAAAGCAGAGACATTACTTTGTCAGCAAAGGTCCATCTGGTCAAGGCTATGGTTTTTCCAGTGGTCATGTATGGATGAGAGAGTTGGACTGTGAAGAAAGTTGGGCGCCGAAAAATTGATGCTTTTGAACTGTTGTGTTGGAGAAGACTCTTGAGAGTCCCTTGGACTGCAAGGAGATCCAACCAGTCCATCCTAAAGGAGATCAGTCCTGGGTGTTCATTGGAAGGACTGATGCTGAAGCTGAAACTACAGTACTTTGGCCACCTCATGCGAAGAGTTGACTCATTGGAAAAGACCCTGATGCTGGGAGGAATTGGGGGCAGGAGGAGAAGGGGACGACAGAGGATGAGATGGCTGGATGGCATCACCGACTCGATGGGCATGACTTTGAGTAAACTCTGGGAGCTGGTGATGGACAGGGTGGCCTGACGTGCTGCGATTCATGGGGTTGCAAAGAGTCGGACATGACGGAGTGACTGAACTGAACTGAACTCTTATTTTAGTCTTTTCTTCATTCATTTAGCAAATATTTATTGAGCTCTACTATATGTCAGGTTTGATTTCAGGCCCCAGGTGTATAGCAATAAAGAAATCAATTTTTTTTTGCCTTCACAGTCCTTAAATTCTAGTATGGTCAATAATTCAGAAATAAATAAACAAGTAAATTTATGTTAGAGGATAATAAATGCTATAGTTCAGGAAAAATAATGGTCAGTAATGAGGACAAAGAGTGTTGGGTGGAGGCATTGTTATTGCACATAGGGTGTTATGGGACATTTGAACATGTGTGTATCTGAGTAGACAGCATTCCAGGCAGAGGAAAATAGCAAGTACAAAGCTCAGAAGAAGGATCATACATGGTATGTTCAAGGAAGCCAGCATGTTTAGGCAGAGTGGGTAGCTGAGGTCAGAGAGACACTAGATATCCAGATTATATAGATCTTTGCAGATTATCATAATAATTTTTTCAATGGTGAAAAATTGAAAGCATTTCCCCTAAAGTCAGAAACAAGACAAGAGTGCCCACTGTCACCACTATATTCAACATAGTTTTGGAAGTTTTGGCCACAGCAATCAGAGAAGAAAAAGAAATAAAAGGGATCCAGATTGGAAAAGAAGAGGTAAAACTCTCACTGTTTGGAGATGACATGATCTTCTACATAGAAAACCCTAAAGTCTCCACCAGAAAATTACTAGAGTTAATCAGTGAATATAGTAAAGTTGCAGGATATAAAACTAGCACACAGAAATCCCTTATATTCCTATACACTAACAATGAGAAAACAGAAAGAGAAATTAAGGAAACAATACCATTCACCATTGCAACGAAAAGAATCAAATACTTAGGAATAAATCTACCTAAAGAAACAAAAGACCTATATATAGAAAACTATAAAACATCGATGAAAGAAATCAAAGATGACAGAAATAGATGGAGAAATATACCGTGTTCATGGATCAGAAGAATCAATATAGTGAAAATGAGTATACTACCCAAAGCAATCTATAGATTTGATGCAATCCCTATCAAGCTACAAATGGTATTTTTCAGAGAACTAGAACAAATCATTTCACAATTTGTATGGAAATACAAAAACCCTCGAATAACCAAAGCAATCTTGAGAAAGAAGAATGGAACTCGAGGAATCAACCTGCCTGACTTCAGACTCTACTACAAAGCTACAGTCATCAAGACAGTATGGTACTGGCACAAAGACAGAAATATAGATCAATGGAACAAAATAGAAAGCCCAGAGATAAATCCACGAACCTATAGACACCTTATCTTTGACAAAGGAGGCAAGAATATACAATGGAGAAAAGACAATCTCTTTAACAAGTGGTGGTGTGAAAACTGGTCAACCACTTGTAAAAGAATGAAACTCGGGCACTTTCTAACACCACACACAAAAATAAACTCAAAATGGATTAAAGATCTAAATGTAAGACCAGAAACTATAAAACTCCTAGAGGAGAACATAGGCAAAACACTCTCTGACATACATCACAGTAGGATCCTCTATGACCCACCTCCCAGAGTAATGGAAATAAAAGCAAAAATAAACAAATGGGACCTAATTAAACCTAAAAGCTTTTGCAAAATGAAGGAAACTATAAGCAAGGTGAAAAGACAGCCTTCAGAATGGGAGAAAATAATAGCAAATGAAGCAAAATGACAAAGAATTAATCTCAAAAATATACAAGCAGCTCCTGCAGCTCAATTCCAGAAAAATAAATGACCCAATCAAAAAATGGGCCAAAGAACTAAACAGACATTTCTCCAAAGAAGACATACAGATGGCTAAGACACACATGAAAAGATGCTCAACATCACCCATTATCAGAGAAATGCAAATCAAAACCACAATGAGGTACCATTACACGCCAGTCAGGATGGCTGCTATCCAAAAGTCTACAAACAATAAATGCTGGAGAGGGTGCAGAGAAAAAGGAACCATCTTACACTGTTGGTGGGAATGCAAACTAGTACAGCCACTATGGAGAACAGTGTGGAGATTCCTTAAAAAGCTGGAAATAGAACTGCCACACGACCCAGCAATCCCACTGCTGGGCATCCACACCGAGGAAACCAGAACTGAAAGAGACACGTGCACGCCAATATTCATCACAGCACTGTTTACAATAGCCAGGACATGGAAGCAACCTAGATGTCCATCAGCAGTCGAATGGATAAGAAAGCTGTGGTACATATACACAATGGAATATTACTCAGCTATTAAAAAGAAGGCATTTGAATCAGTCCTAATGAGATGGATGAAACTGGAGTCTATTATATAGAGCGAAGTAAGTCAGAAAAAAAAAAACACCAATAGAGTATATTAATGCACATATATGGAATTTAGAAAGATGGTAATGATGAGCCTATATGTGAGATAGCAAAAGAGACACAGATGTAAAGAACAGACTGTTGGACTCTGTGGGAGAAGGCGAGGGTGGGATGATTTGAGAGAATAGCATTGAAACATGTATATTATCATATATGAAATAGATCACCAGTCCAGGTTCAATGCATGAGGCAGGGTGCTCAGGGCTGGTGCACTGAAATGACCCTGAGAGATGGGATGGGGAAGGAGGAGGGAGGGAGGGTCAGGATGGGGAACACATGTACACCCATGGGTGATTCTTGTCAATATATGGCAAAACCACTACAATAATTAGCCTCCAATTAAAATAAATTACTTAGTTTAAAAAAAGAATAAAAAAAGAATTTTATTTATTGCTTAGAAGTTTACTTTTTAAAACAGTGCAGTCATAAAAGTTCATCATTTCCTTTTAAATTTCTTTTCCTTGAAAATATCTTTCCAAAGATATAATATGTGTTGTTTCCTAAACCCAGTTTGTTTTTCATTAACTCAATTTTCAATATTTTATCCATCCAAAATTTATGTTGCCTAATGTAAGGAATGTAATTCAACCAAATTTCCCCCCAAAGTGGCTATAGTTATCCTAGCACTATTACATAAATATTTCTTTCCCAGTGTTTGACAGTGCTTACCTCATTTGCATAGTAAATTCTTATATTTAAATGATTTCTTTCTGGATTGCTTTCCTTTTCTACTAGTTCTCTTTATTTTTCTGTTTTATATTAGTACTGTGTTGTTTTGATTATTATTATTTTATATTGTGTTCCAACATTTGGCAAGGTTGTACCTTCTCCTTTTTATTCCTTTGCAAAATATTCTTTTGATATTATTGATGTTTATTTTTTCCAAATGAATTTTGGAATCATTTTGTTGAGTGTCATAGCAAACATTTTGGGATTTAGATTAGGAATTTATCAAATCTGATACATTATCAATGAGGAATGGTCTAGTACAATGGGAAAAATAATTTTAGTTGTATTAATATACAACTAACTGTATTTTTACTTGGTCTGGGGACTTGTTCAAATGGTGATTTTACTTTTTGTGGGAATAAGTTAGTGTCAATTAACTTTGTTAATTTGGGGGTTTAGTTAAATTTTGGGGATTTAAAATTTTTAAATGAGTAATAAGTATTTCATTTTAATTTGTTTGGGGATTAATGGCAGGGGAGGGTGTGACACACCACAAGGTAAAATTGAGAATGTTATTTATACATTCAAAAAAAATTGTTGAATGCCTCCTGTTGTGCTAGGTTTGGGGAGCACGACAGAATAGAAAACAAACCCAAATCCCTGCCTTCCTGAAGTTGACAATCTAATCATAGAGTGTTTAATGATCAATGGTGACAACTGAAATACTAGCTCCCAGGCTACAGAAGATTTTACTGAGAAATGCTAGGAGATTCCTTGTCCAAAATTTAGTGTGCTTTCTGCTTGCTTCATTTAGAACTGGTTCTGAGGTTTTGCCAAGGATGGCTGGGAAAGACTTGTAATGATATTGGGTAATATCCAGAATGTAATATGAATATTGAACCATCACCGAAATATGCTACCCCTGCACCTGGATTGCAGCTGTACCCATGAATCTTTATTCTGAGAGGAATGGGTTTCTTGTTTGGCTTTAGATGAGTTTTGTGATCTCATGCTCAGTGACCCAGGCACTGTTGTGAATGTTGCATTGGGCTTATGTGATTTTTTTGGTATATTTCTCTTAACTGTTCTTAATATTTGATTTGATTCTTTATGAGGCTTCCCAGGTGGCTCAGTGGTAAAGAATCTGCCTGCCAATGCAGGAGATGAGGGTTCTATCCCTGGGTTTGGAAGATCCTCTGGAGGAGGAAATGGCAACCCACTCCAGTATTCTTGCCTGGGAAATCCCACGGACAGAGGAGCCTGCAGTTCATGGGGTCTCAAAGAGTTGGACAAAACTGACCACACTGACACACGCAGTGATTTAGTCTGATATTCTTGATTGGCTATCTACTCAGGGACTTGGAGGGGGTTGAAAATAAAGGACAAAATGCAAAGGCAAATATTAAAAGCCTTTATGGGAGGGATTTTAAGAACAGATGGCATCAGTGTGTAGTGGTAGCTGGCAGGGGGACATGGGAAGTTTGAGGGAAGATGGCAAAAACGTCCAAAGTAAGGTAAATGAAGGTTTGTAGAAATCTCCCGGTCACTAAGGAAGTTAGATTTGGCCTCGAAATTAATTAGGCCATGCTCAGTGGTCTGAAAGAATTTCTTTTGGCATGGGTCTAATCTGAGCAGTTTGAATTTCTCAAAAACAACAGTTGTGGTAGAACAGCTGTTATTTTACATCTGCAAATCTCCACAGGACAAACCCTATGCCTTATATTTGGCTATTTTTCATTAATAGGGCTAGAATTCCTGGAAGAGAAAGCAATCTTGGGTCTTAGGATTGAGAGAGTACTGAGCCTTGACACTCTGGAGTTTTAACAGCAGCTTGCAAAAGGGCATTTGGCAGGGAGGGATGTTTGAAGAGGCAGTAGGAGAAGTCAAAGAAGAGGGGAGGGAATCAACAGTAAAGCTGCCTGTGACAAAAGGATAAGCAATTGGATCAGTGCAGAAAAACATGAAAGAAGTCATCTTGGGGTTCTGGCAGAGGAGGCAGAGTTTATTAATATATGTAATTGTCAACAGTGTAACAGTTACCTTATACATGTTATCTCATTTAATCCTCACAGCAATTCTCTGAAGTAGTTATTATCATTACCCCATTTTACTAATAAGGAAACTAAGGAACACAGAGGTGAAGGGACTTAGCTAAAGTTATCCAGGTAGTAAGTGGCAGAGTCGGGATTCTAGTCTCAGCAGTTTGGTCTTGAGTCTATTCTCTCAACTACTACACTTACACAGTCTCTCTCAGACTAGGTGGAATCAGAGCAGGATTTTGACATCATCCCAAGCTCATTTTTTTCTTTAGTTATTACTAATCTGTGTTTAGTGTATGAGGATTTATTTTGTGATTTGGGATGCTTTGGGGGTCCTCTTTAAGTGAAGATTAATTTTGCTGTTTTTTCCTTCAGAGTGCCCAGTGGAGAAGAGTTGGATCTCTGTATTTCTGAACAAATGCCAGGGTTAAATCCAGGATCACTGGGCTGGCCCATGCTTTTAATGCTCTAAGTGTTTTATTTGTGAACCCCTTCCATTCTTGAAGCAGCTCAATCTTGGATGATTTAATGAGCTTCTATTCATTCATATAAAAGCAACAAGCTTATAAAGCAAAACAAAAAGTAGGAATGTTGAAGTGATTATAAAAGGGGAAAATGAGTCTTGAGGAGAAAAAGTCTTGAGAAAAGATGGAGAAAGCAAAATCAAAACACACAAGAGTCTTTAGATTACACTCCTGTCTCTTAGGAAGGAGGGAGCTAAAAGTGGGTGAGGGTCTTAATAATGGCCAAGTATAAGGGTCTTCTTGTGTTCTGAGAATCTCTGGCATGAAGTTACCAGGGGAGATACTAGAGCTATAGAACTCTATACTTTAAACAGGGTTGAAGAAGACACCCCAGTGGACTTCGAGGTATCTCTCTTAAGGGCATCAAGTAAAATATATTAATAAATATATCCAAAGACTCTCTTTTCATAAGCTATCTAGATTCTGTGCATCTCTGGATTTACTTTTACTCTAGTATGTGGCACTTAAAAATAACAACTGATTCAAGGAGAATTTATATCCTTATAACATTTAAGGTTTCCATCTATGAACATACCATGCGTTCTATTTATTTAATTCATCTTTTATATCTCATAAAAGGAAAACATCTACCTTTGTTAATTAAATTAAGCCTAGAACCCTTAACTCTTGTCCTCAACAAATTGTCTTTCCCTAGGGGTCTTTTGAAGTAGGTAGCAGTAAAGAACAGGCATTTGAAGTTGGACAGAGCTGTGTTCTGCCATTTTCCTTGCTGTATAATTTTGGGTGCATCAGTACACTTTCCTGAGTTTCAGTTTTCTCATCTGTAAACTGAGGTTTAAGAAGTATCCACCTCCCTGGTTTGTGGAGAGGTTTAAATGAGATTATGTCTGAATTCCCTGGCGGTCTAGTGGTTAGGACTTCATGCTTTCACTGCCAAAGGCTGGGGTTCAATCTCTGGTTGGGGAACCAACATCTCAAGGCCTAAATAAATAAATAAATATAATCAGATTATGTAAAGCAGTGCCTAGTTCAAGCACTCAATCACCTATGTAATTACCCACAACCCATGACTGCCTATGAAAGAAGAGATTCTGCTCCCCCATGAGCACTTCAGTCTAAATGTGGCTACATTAACTTTACCTGAATACTTTCTAGCATAGTTGAGATAAGGCTGGAACATTTAACAAAATTGTTCTAAAGGCTGGGGAATAACAATAGATCAATAAACACAGAGAATAATACAAACCAGATCATTGTACTTTACAAAAGACTTACTTTTCAGAACCCCACTTTATCCTTGATCCACAACTATTTCTACAAGATGGGTACCGTCTTAGCAACCCACCACCCAGGAGCATAAGGAGAGAACATCTGGATCTAAGAGCTCCAGACTTAAAGAAAGACAAGCAGTTCATTTCCTTGCATTCATTCAATACCTGCCTTCTTAGTTTTACATTCTTGTCTTTTCGCTCAGATGATTGATAATTTGGAATAAGCACTGTTTTCTAGGGATACTCTATTCATGTTTTGCCCATAGGAGTGTGTCCTTACCATGCAGACATAACTTGACAACAATTATAGAAAATAACATAAAATATCATTCATTCATACTAAAAACACATATGTGGTTGGTTGAGGGTGGAGGCTTTTTGTTACATCTTCCAATAGTTTTTATAGTTTTATTTACATGGGTTATATAAATTGTCTTGTGTAATCTTTTTTTAAAAAAATTTATGTGAACCATTTTTTAAAGTCTTTGTTGAATTTATTACAATATTGCTTCTGTTATATATAAATATACATGTATATATATATTTTTTTGTATATATATATATATTTTTTTGGCTGCAAGGCATGTGGGATCTTAGTTCTTTGACTAGATATTGAACCTGTACACCTTACATTGGAAGGTGAGGTCCTAACCACTGGACTGCTAAGGAAGTCCCTCTCTTGTTTATTCTTAAATTCCTTATATTTTGTATTTTCCATCATAATTTATTTAATACTTGTATCTTATTTTTTATATCTTATTGAATTGATCAGAAGTTCTAAAATAATATTGAAAATGATAGAAGATATCTTTTTTCTTTTTTTTTTTTAAAAGGAAATACTGTTAATAATCTTCAGTAAATATTATTATGCTTCATGTTTAAAATAGATGTTCTGGGACTTCCCTGGTGTTCCAGTAGTTAAGATTCTGTGCACCCAGTGTAGGGAAATAGATCCCACATGCCACAACTAAAGATCCTGCATACTGCAACTGAGAACCAGTGCAGTCAAATCAATAAATATTTAAAAATAAAGTAGATGTTCTTTGTCATATTATCATTTTCAAATATATCCTTAGCATATTCATCATTCTCTTCCTAATTTTACAGAATGCATATTAAATATTATTATTTGCTCTTTTGGTTTTTCTTGGAATTAAATCTTGATCCATCTGACAAACACTTATAAAGGTTCTACTCTGTGTCAGGCACTACATGAGGGTGCTGGAGACACAAAGATGAATAGTATCACAAACTAGTCATAAGGACAAGATGCCAAGCATTACAATACAGGGCGGTAAGTCCTAAAACAGACTAAGAGTGCAGGCTAATCCAGATCTTCCCAAGTGATTCACAGGACGGATTGGGTCTGGGCTGCAGACAGAGCTTATATTCAACTTGTCCTCACTAAAATAATTGGATCATTTAAAATATTGAAATACTTCCGTAGTAAATCACTGTTGCCTTAAGCACCCTGAGCACTCACTCACTGACCCAGCTGTTTCCTGGAACTCACCCCAGCCCAGACCTCCTGGGAATTTACCAACTAAAGGAGTAACACCTGCTACAGTATGACACCACAAGGACCCAGATTTAATGCTACCACCCAGAATCCAAGGACATTCTGATTGGTCAATTCTTGTACCTTATCATTTGATAAATACTGTGAATAGCACCCTTGGTTATGGATGTAACAATATATCCATCCTCTCGACTCTCAAGATGACCAGTGATTTGGGACAGCCAGAGACCCCTTCTCCTCTCCTCCAGCTAGGAGCAGCCTCATCTGCATACCCCAATGACCCATACAAATATTTTTATTTTCTATCTATGCTATGAAAAAAGTTGGCAAGCACTGATTTAACCTATTTGTTGTTGTTGTTTAGTTGCCAAGTCATGTCCGACTCTTTTATGACCCCATGGACTGTACACCAGGCTCCTCTGTCCATGGAATTTCCCAGGCAAGAATACTAGATTGGGTTGCCATTTCCTTCTCTAGGGAATCTTCCTGATCCAGGGACTGAACCCGAGCCTCCTGCATTGCAGGCAGATTCTTTACCACTGGGCCACCAGACCTATATAGATAGTCTTATACTAATAGACTGCGTTAGTCTCAACCATTGTTGCTTTCCTAGAATCAGTCCTTTATGATTGTGAAGTTTTGCTCCTTTTAAGCTTTGCTATATCATGACTGCTAGGATCTTCAAGATTTTTTCCTTATATTCAGTGTTTATACGGGGCTTTGATTTTCATGTTTTATTTTATCTTTGTCAGATTTTGGGATCAGGACTAGATTTATCATGGAATAAATTAGGTATATCCTAACTTTTTCCATACTCTCTTCCTTGGAAATTTGAAAATACTTATTTATTAGTTTTAAGAACTTTATGTGGTGACAGTTTCTTGATTTATTCCTCAATTATTAATTTATTCAAATTTTCTACTTGTAGTATGAATTTTAGTATTTTATATTTTGAAGAAAAAATCATCCATTGCATTATATTTTAAAATGTATTAGCATACAATTGTGCATAGCATTTCTTTACAATTAAAAATATTGTTTATCCTGGTTGTTATATTCCCTCTCTCATTTTTAATTTTATGTGTATGTTTTTCTTACATAGGTTTGCCAGAGGTTCATCTACTTTATTAGCCCTTTCAAGCAACCAGCTCTTGAATTTACTTATTAATTCCACTGTTTTTACATCCTCTAATTAATTTTTTTGCTTTTATCTTTATTATTTCCTTCCTCCTATTTTCTCATGCAATATTTTGCTCTTTTTCTATAATGTTTCATTTATTTTATTGGCCTTAAATTTTAACAGTGAGAGGTGAAGATGATGCTATTATACATCGGTCAGAAATTCTTTTCTCTGAGCTAGACAGGTGTTGGAGGAAATGGAAAATGGGGGCTGCTAGAAACCCAAAACCAGAGACTATGACAAGTATATTTCTTCGCTTTCCTGAAAGCGTTTCTCCACAGTGGGGCAGTAGGGAGTAAGAAGTGTTGGACCTGGCTTTCAAGAGAGGAAAAGGTTTCCCTCTGTGCTCTGAGACCTGGGCATGTTTGTGCTAGGAGCCCTCCGCCCAGCCTGTCTGCCGTTGGTGCAGAGGCCGTGCTTGTAATTCTCGTCCCCAGTGTTTGCTTTCTCTGAGTCTTGCTTTCCCTCCTGCTCACCATAGTAGTTAGGAAGCTCACCCTCTAGACTGATGTTTTAACCAAACTAAAATGGTCTGAATCTCTCCAGGAGTCAAGCAGAAGAAACCCTAGAGCTTTGAGCTCAGGCTGGGATGTGGCTGCTGCAGTGTCACCATCATTCCCTCTTATTTGACTCCAGGGTTTCAGCATTAGAGGCTCAGGCACAGCTTGGCTGTCTCATGGCGTCAGGAGGAGTTGAAGGATATGGCTTGCATGCTTAAATTGTTTAGAGATGTGTGTGGAGGAGGAGGCAGAAGGAGGGTAAAAAAATGGGAGGAGGCTACAGAGATAGGTATTCCCAGGGAACAGAGGAAGCAGGTGCAGGGAAGATCCATGCTTTCCTTCCCGAGCCCAGGGATCTTGCCTCTGAATATCCCCCTTCATAAATGTGTTTCTTTCAGCCTGGCTCTTGTTATGAATCAGTAGGGGGCAGCAGTCCCAATCCTAAGTGTAGGTACAAACGGAGGTGCCCAGGCCTGCACAGTCCTGTAAGACCTGACATCTACCAGTCACCCCTTTGCTTCCTGTGCTCTGCCCACACTAGCCCTCTCTTCTGTCCTTTAATGTGCCAAACACTTTCTTAGCTCCTGACTCCTATACATCCTGGCTCATCTGCCTGAAACATGCTTCTTCTGGCTCTTATCATGGTTGACTCTTTCTCATCATTTAAGTTGCAGCTCAAATGAATCATCACCTACTTAGAGAAGCCTTCCCTGACCACCTACCTTAGTCTCATAAAGCACTGCCCACCTCCACCCCAAGCTACTGTTAGTTCCATTTTCTTCCTTCATTTTCTTCATAGAAAAATCTTGGTTTTTTACTTGCCTGTCTCCTTCACCTGAGTGTAAGCTCCATTAGGCCAGAGGTCTTACTGCCTTGTTCACTGATGTATGGTCTGGTCCTACAATCAGTGTTTAGTATCTAGTACACACTCAATAGATCTGTTTTGAAGGAATGAATGAACCAATGTGCTAAGCATTATGCTAGGTGCTGGTGGCACAAACCCAGAGGGAGCTTATAGCACAGTGGGAGAGGAAGATATGTAAATGAATAATTACTAATGGAAGGCAAGTGTACTGTACCATCATAAGCCATGCCTCTGCATTTGGACAGGTCTGGTTTAAATCTTGGCTTTATCATTAACTGGATGCATGACTTTGGGTGGTTGCTCAAGCTCTCTGTGGCTCAGTTTCCTTATTTGTTAAATGAGGATAATAATAATAATACTTATTCCATGGGATTGTTATGAACATTATACTATGTTATAAAGAATCAGTATGGTGTTTGATAAATGGGAGTTAGTATATTGAAGCCGTAGACTGTGTTTATAGATGGAGTGTGCTGTGCTTCTAAATTTTTTTGTTGCTTTTGACAATTTAACTCTAGTTGCGCTAGTGGAGAGCAGTCTAGACTGAGAAGGAGCCGCAGTGATATTCATTAACAGCAAGCCCACTCAGAAGAGCTCAGTCCTGGCTGATGGAGCTGGGAAAGTCTTCTGTGAGAGAGAGCAGTACTTCCTACTTTCTATTCCATCTTACAAAGCCAGGCCAGTGGAGGGAAATTAAATGCTGATAAATGCAGAGGCACGTACTACTAAAAATTCAATCAAGTGTTAAGATAGAACTGATTAAAAGAGGATTCAGAAGCTTCTAGCTGATGGAGGCTGTAGTCCTTAACCTATCTAATGTAAGATATTATTTTAAATTTTTTTGTTTATTTGACACCAGTAAATGCCACATTGCTAATACTTTAAAGGGAAAAAAGCAATATTTTGTACAGTGCCACTTTATATTAATTTGAGAGAAATGTAATTTTATTGCATTTGGTTTCCTTTTGGCTCTCCTTCACAATTATGACTAAACATATCAGTTCAGTTCAGTCGTTCAGTCATGTCCCACTCTTTGCGACCCCATGGACTGCAGCACACTAGGCTTCCCTGTCTATCACCAACTCCCAGAGCTTACTCAAACTCATGTCCATCGAGTCAGTAATGCCATCCAACCATCTCATCCTCTGTCGTCCCCTTCTCCTCCCACCTTCAATCTTTCCCAGCATCAGAGTCTTTTCAAATGAGTCAGTTCTTCACATCAGGTGGCCAAAGTATTGGAGTTTCAGCTACAGCATCAGTCCTTCCAATGAATATTCAGGGCTGATTTCCTTTAAGATGGACTGATTGGATCTCCTTGCAGTCCAAGGAACTGTCAAGAGTCTTCTCCAACACCACAGTTCAAAAGCATCAATTCTTCGGCGCTCAGCTTTCTTTATAGTCCAACTCTTATATCCGTACATGACTACTGCAAAAGCCATAGCTTTGACTAGACAGACCTTTGATAGAAAAGTAATATCTCTGCTTTTTAAAATGCTGGCTAGGTTGATCATAGCTTTTTTTCCAAGGAGCAAGCATCTTCATTTTCATTTTTTCATTTCATTTCATTTTCATTAATTTCATGGCTGCAATCACCATCTACAGTGATTTTGGAGCCCCCCAAAATAAAGTCTGTCACTGTTTCCATTGTTTCCCCATCTATTTGCCATGAAGTGATGGGACCAGACTCCATGATCTTAGTTTTCTGAATGTTGAGCTTTAAGCCAACATTTTAACTCTCCTCTTTCACTTTCATCAAGAGGCTCTTTAGTTCTTCTTCATTTTCTGCCACAAGGGTGGTGTCATCTGCATATCTGAGGTTACTGATATTTCTCCCAGCAATCTTGATTCCAGCTTGTGCTTCCTCCAGCCCAGCATTTCTCATGATGTACTCTACATATAAGCTAAATAAGCAGGGTGACAATATACAGCCTTGATACACTCCTTTTCCTATTTGGAACCAGTCTGTTGTTCCATGCCCAGGTCTAACTGTTGCTTCCTGATCTGCATACAGATTTCTCAGGAGGCAGGTCAGGTGGTCTGGTATTCCCATCTGTTTCAGAATTTTCCACAATTTGTTGTGATCCACACAAAGACTCTGGCATAGTCAATAAAGCAGAAGTTTTTCTGGAACTCTCTTAGTTTTTTTATGTTCCAACGGATGTTGGCAATTTGATCTTTGGTTCCTCTGCCTTTTCTGAGTCCAGCTTGAACATCTGAAATTTCATGGTTCACATACTGTTGAAGCCTGGCTTGGAGAATTTTAAGCATTACTTTGCTAGAGTGTGAGATGAGTGCAATTGTGTGGTAGTTTGAACATTCTTTGGCATTGCCTTTCTTTGGGATTGGAATGAAAACTGATCTTTTCCAGTCCTGTGGCCACTGCTGAGTTTTCCAAATTTTCTGGCATATTGAGTGCAGCACTTTCACAGCATCTCTTTTAAGGATTCGAAATAGCTGAACTGGAATTCTGTCACCTCCACCAGTTTTGTTCGTAGTGATGCTTCCTAAGGCTCACTTGACTTCGCATTCCAGGATGTCTGGCTCTAGGTGAGTGATCACACCATCGTGGTTATCTGGGTCATGAAGACCTTTTTTGTATAGTTCTGTGTATTGTTGCCACCTCTTCTTAGTATCTTCGGCTTCTGTTAGGTCCATACCATTTCTGTCCTTTATTGTGCCCATCTTTGCATGAAATGTTCCCTTGGTATCTCTAATCTTCTTGAAGGGATCTCTAGTCTTTCCCATTCTATTGTTTTCCTCTATTTCTTTGCACTGATCACTGAGGAAGGCTTTCTTATCTCTCCTTGCTATTCTTTGGAACTCTGCATTCAAGTTACAAGTATTGCTGATACTTGAAAGCAGTCAGTGTCTGAACTGAAAGAAACTGTAGGGATTATTCAGGTGAATGCTTCATTTTGTAGAGGAAAGACTGAGGCCCAACATCTTGCATGAGGAGATTAGGTTTGAAAAAAGCAGTGTTTTAGAAAGTTTCATCTAGTAACACAGCGAAAAACCTCCTGTTGGTCTGCTACCAATAAAACGTCCAATTTTCTGTTCTGGGCCAGCTTCTCATATTCCTGTTTCATTAATTCAACAAAGTAATTCAGTGGGTCCTATGTGCCACACACCGCTGGTGCTGGGTACAAGCAACATACACACAGCCCACCTTACTGTTCAGCTGGCCAACTGAGAGAAATACAGACAAAAAACAAGCAAGAAGGGATGCACATGATATTGGGGGAGCACCTAGGAAGCTTGCCTAATTCAGGCCGGAGCAGGAGGGGATGTGGAAGAGGGCTGTCATCAAAGGCTTCTAGGGGGAAATTTTATCATTCCATCTAAATTGAGAACTGAAGTTTTAACTGGGAGTTAGCCATGTGAGTCGAGGTGGAGGGCAGCTATATGTTACTACCAGAGGGGATACCAAGCACAAAGGTCAGTGAAAGAACGCATGGTATGGCCATATACAAGGAATGAAGTACTGATATATGCTACCACATGGAGAAACGTTGACAACATGATGCTAAGTGAAAGAAGTCAGACACAAAAGGCCACATATTGCATGATTCCACTTATATGAAAAGTCCAGAATAGGTAAATCCACGGAGACAGAAAGTAGATTAATTAGTGGTTTCCTAGAGCTAGGGCAGAGGGAGGTGGCTGGGGTTGATGACTAAGGGGTGTGGGACTTCTTTGGGGGGGTGATGAAAATATCCTAAAATTGAGTGCGATGATGGATGCATAATTCTACGAATATACTAGAAGCCATTGAATAGTGCACTTAAAAAAAGGAGAATGTGTTATGCTGTAGAAACTAAAAGACATAATATGACTAGAGGATAGAGAAAGAGGCGAAAAAATAGCAAGAGCTAAGGTTGAAGAGATAATATTACTATGAGAAGCTAATAGTTATAGGGCACTATTTGAAAACTATGCATATATTAACAAAGTATTAAAAAACAGCTCTAGAATGTAGGTACTGTAATTACCTCATTTTACAGATGAGAAAACTAAGACAAAGGGAAGTTAACTTGGTCGAAGTTAAACAGCTACTAAAAATGGGAAAGCTGAGATATAAACCCAGCCAGTTTTCTCCCGAGTGTAACTGTTACACTTTACTGTGAAAGCAAGATCTGATCATGAAGGGCTTTGGAAATCACATTCAGTGCTCAGTCGTGTCCGACTCTTTGCAACTCCATGGACCATAGCCTGCCAGCCTCCTCTGTCCATGGAATTCTCCAGGCAAGAATGCTGGAGTGGGTTGCCATTTCCTCCTCCAGAGGATCTTCCTAACCTAGGGATCGAACCTGCATTGGCAGATGGATTCTTTACCACTGGGCCACATGGGAAGCCCAGAAATCATGTTAAAGAGTATTAATTTTTTTATTGAGGTCCTCTTGAAGTGTTTTAAGCAGAGGTGATAAGATCAGACCTGTGCTGGAAAAGACCAATTGCATTCCTGTTGCAATGTGACCAAATGGATCGGGCAGGGGCAGGGGCAGGCGTAGCAAGATCAGAGGTGGTGAGTTCTGTAAGGAGTTGATCTGAACTGAGGGCTGTGAAATAAGAATGGCAGTAGCAATGAGGATGAAGGATGAAGAGAAGATAGATTTCAGAAATATCTAGGAGAATTAATTGACAGAATGTGATGATTGACGGTAGAGAGAGAGTCGAGGTTGACTCAAAGGGTTTTCACTTGGGCAGCTGGCTTGCTGATGATGCTGTTTTCTGAGCTCATAGAAAGATGAATTCAGATTTTTGTATGTTCAATATGTGCTGTGCTGTGCTTATTCACTCAGTCATGTCTGACTCTTTGTGACCCTCTGAACTGTAGCCTCCCAGGCTCCTCTGTCCATTGGGATTCTCCAGGCAAGTATACTGGAATGGGTTGCCCTGCCCTCCTCCGGGGGATCTTCCCGACCCAGGGATCAAATCCAGGTCTCCTGCGTTGCAGGCAGATTCTTTACCACTGAGCCACTGGGGAAGCCCATGTTGAGTATAAGTTCAATTTTAAATGTTGAGTAGGATGTTGGATATTAAGGTCCAAAAATCAAGGGGACATACCACACCAGGAATATAGATTTGGGGAGTTATCAGCCTACAGACGGTATTCAAAGCCATGGGAGTAGGTGAGTGCTCAGAATAACGTGTCAGGTGAGAAGAGAAGAAGGCCTAGGACACATTCTCAAGGTATACCACTATTTAAGGATTGACAGTCTGAGGAGATTGAGCTGGAGAAACCAAAGAAGTAGGACCAAAATCAGGAGAACCTGATTTTGTAGAAGGCAAACGAACAGAATGCTTCAAGAACGAGGGAGTGTTGACTGCGTCAGATATATCTGAGAGCTAATGACGGGAAAGTGCCCATTGAGTTTTGCAGTAAGGGGTCAGTCCATTGGTGAGTGCAATTTCAGTGGAGTATGGGGAGAGGAAGACTGATTATAGTCATTGAGAGTGATTCATAAGAAACTTGCTTTTTGCCTTTTTTCCACAGATCCCACTAGCTGATTTTTCTACTTGAGTTCCTCTCTGCCTTGTCCAGTCTCTCCAGGGTTTTACTGCACTCTAATCTTTGTAGCTCCTATTGAACACTCAGGTTCCTTTACCTTTAAAGCTCCATTTTACTGGTGATAACTAAATGGAAATAGGCAGCAGATAAAAAAAAATCTAAGGAAGGGATTTAAGGGTTCTAGAAATCTGATAACTTTCTTATCATGGTTATTTCCTAGACCAGTATTTTTCTAAAATATTTCCCACAGATATTAGATGATAAAAGGGTTCTGTGATTAAGCATGTTTCTTTTCTATCTGACATTTGAAAGCCTTTAATATGCTTATATACCTTCTGAATCTGTGGGTGCACTGAGTGTAGAATTAATGATGCTGTGTTTCTCAAACTTACTTGATCATGGAACCTTTTGTTGAGAAGCATTCATGAGATTAGTGTTCCCCAGTATACACTTTGGGCAAGTCTACTCATGTTTATAATTCCAAATAACACTCTTCTGATGGCCCTAGACGTTTTAAAACCCTCTATTACTCTTCCACTCTTGAGGGTGGAGGTCCTACTCCTTCACCACCTCTTCAAAGTCTACATTCTCTTTCTCTTACCACCACCTGAATGAAGCCTAATACAGAGGTGCATACAGGATTGGAGAGATTGGAATATGAAAGCCCAGCCAGGATCCCATTGCAAATGTCTAGCGTTTCATTTATTTATCTATCCATCCATTCATTCAGAGACTAACTAAGCACCTACTGTGTGCCAGACACTGTACACGGTCCTGGAGATATTTCAATGAATTCGACAGCAAAAAAACACAAACCTGCTCTCACGGAACTTATATTCATATTAGCAGGTGACAGACGGTAATCAAGTAGACAAAAATATAGAATGATTTCAGGCATGAAAGGGTGAACTCCTAAACCAAGTAAGGTAGAGGGAATAAGAATAGATTAGTTAAGTCTCAGGAGCAGGTATAGGGCATAGGGAGAGAAAATTCAGTTTGGCAAAGCTGAATGAATGAAACCCAGTCCAGAGCTTGGCATTGCCAGTCCTTTTTTTGCTTACATCTTTCTCCCACAGAGAAGCTCTGGGCAGCATTTTCTCTGCTTACTTAAAAAACCAATTGTCTTTCTTCACATCTATTGCCTGGGTAAGGATGTTAAGGAAAGCACAGAACATTCTGAAGGGCGTCAGAGGGGTAGTTTTAGACCTCCTAACTTGACACAAGTTGAAGTAATAA
Source organism: Cervus canadensis (assembly GCF_019320065.1). Lineage (NCBI taxonomy): Eukaryota > Metazoa > Chordata > Mammalia > Artiodactyla > Cervidae > Cervus > Cervus canadensis. The sequence continues at coordinate 116,673,283 of NC_057419.1, forward strand.
CTTATCTTGTGTTTGTAGTTTTCAAAATGCTTTTTCATACAAGGTAGAATTTATTAGCCCCATTATACAGAAAAAGACATTGAAACTTATAGTCCGACTTGCTGAAGATTGTATAGCTGTTCATCCTTGGGATTGGGTCTTGAATTCAAGTCTAGCTGGCAGAACATCTAAATGTTGGTTATATTATTGCAGATTTAAAATTTCTCATGCTCATGGACACGTCTGGATTATTCTTGTGTGTGGGGGGCAGTGGTAAGGAGTGGAGAGGGTAGAGAGGAGGAGGTGGAGTAATGATTAACTCTCCTTGAGGAGAAAATGGTCCCTGTTAATGCATTTGGATCGAATGAAAGAGTTGTCAGGGCAAGGGCCAAATAGCGATTAGATCTTTTTCCCTCCGAGTAATCTCCATTCAGGGCCACATAAATTAGAATCCTGAGGGGAGGAACTGCAAAGCAACAAACCCTTTAGTCTCTCTCCCAACTAGTCAGACACTTTGAATGGGAGAATCTGGATGGAGTTTATGTGAAGGTTTAGGTTTGTAGCTTAAAGGCAGATGTGGTGAACTTGAAGAAGGCTCAGAGGAGCTGATAAAAGGAGTGCAGAATAGAGGTTGAATTAAAAAGATTGAAAGGATTGGAATTGTTCTACTTGAGACTTGCCTACCTCTCACATCATCCCTCATAACTTCCTGCTTGCAGTTTGTGTTTCTGAGGTACTGAAACGCTTATAGCATTTCACATCCCTCCCCACATTTCTATGGCATTTCTCACACTGTGTCTGTGTATCATGTTGTCCAATTTGCTCAGGATGTCCTTTCTCCACATACCCAGCCTTTACTAAGAGTCTGCACTTAACCAACTCTTACTTGGTATCTAGGACTTTGCTAAATATTTTAGAGGCAGTGATTCATTTCATCCTCATAGAAACCTTCTGAGGTAGACAGTGTTGCCTCCATCTTCCACACAAGTGAACGGGGTTCAGAGAAGTGTGGTAACTTGCCCAAGGCCACACAGTTGCATCCAGATATTTCTGATACCAGAGTCTGGCTGCCTATATTAGTCTGGGTCTTCTGAGAAGCAGAAACCAATATGGGATTAAAAGTGCAAAAATCTCACTAAGGAAGACCAGTATGAAAGAAACTGGGGAAGTTGCTGGAGAAGGCTGAGAGCCATCAGACTGAGATACAAATCTGAGCCCTGTTGGAAAGAGAGGGAAAGATCTGGTAGGAATATCCTAGATTGCCAGGTAGTCAAAGAAAGATTCAGAGAGGCCTTCACCGTTTTCTTGAGCCAAAGTCTGGTGTTGGTGGATTTTTTCATCTCCCCCACAACAGGTCTGTCTTACTGTTCCTGATGGCCTTAGTCTCTTTGCTAGAGATAGCCTGTGGAAGTGCAGCCTTGTGCACATTCAGAGATGAATTTCAGAATACAGCACCTCAGGCCTTTGATCAAATTATGCTCCTTGTAGTTCAATATCACCTGGGCTAATTTCGTCCCTCCAGGGGACATTTGACAACACCTGGGACATTTTTGATTGCCACAAGTTGGGGGAGGGTGCTCCTGACATCCAGTGGGTAGAGGCCAGGGAGGCTGTTCCACACCCTGCAATGCACAGCAAGGCCCCTACAGCAAAGAATGATGTAGTCTAAAATATCAATAGTGTTGAGGTTGAGAAAGGCTGCTTAGTGAGAAGCCTGCAAGGACCATTCTCTTGGCCTCTGTGATTCTTCCCCTCTCCATCATATTGCCTCTGTTGTTGTCATGTCTGACTCTTTTGCAACCCCATGGACTATAGCCCTCCAGGCTCCTCTGTCCATGGGATTCTTCAGGCAAGAATACTGGAGTGGGTGGCCATTTTTTTTTTTCAGTGGATCTTCCCGACCCAGGGACTGAACTCACATTTCCTGTATTAGCAGGTGAATTCTTTACCACTGAGCCACAGGGAAGCCCCATATTGCCTCTACCAGCAAGCTTTCTCTGCCTTTCTGCCTTACCCTCACTCCTTTAGGTGCTCTTCCTCTCCTGCTCTTATGCATTCTTCAGACATGCATCATAGTGCTTATCAAACTGCATTATTATTGCATGTTTACTTATCTGTCTCCCTCTGTGGACTGTGAGAACCTTGAAGGCTCTGAGCTGTTTAGTGGCAAATGCAGTAATATATGACAGGATGTCACATAGCTCCTTTTCAGAACCCATTTACCCTAGTAGCTCCCATAATTCTCTGCTTAATGCTCACCAATATGGCAAATCCCCTTCTGAACGTTTTCACTTGAATGTCCTATAGTAGCTCAAACTCAACATACAGTAATAAAATGTATGCTGCTGCTGCTTAGTCAATTCAGTCATGTCTGACTCTGTGTGACACTATGGATTGTAGCCCAGCTCTGTCCATGGGATTCTCCGGGCAAGAACACTGGAGTGGGTTGCCATGCCCTCCTCCAGGGGATCTTCCCAACCCAGGGTTTGAACCTAGGTCTCCTGCATTGCAGGCAGATTCTTTACCAGGGAAGCCCAATAAAATGTATAGGCCTCCTCAAACCTGATTTTCTTCTTATGTTTTCTTCATCTGTGAACGGCCCTATAATGTATCCAACTATTGAAACTAGAAACTTCGGAGTCATATCTTTTTCTTCATCTCCCCACTATCCCTAAATCACTAAATCCTCCCCAAAATTTTACTTTTATTCATATCTCTCAAATCTTCCCCCTTTTCTCCATTCCCAGAGCCATTGCCTAAACACTGACTCTCATCACTTCCTTTCTGCATGATTGCAAGAGTCTTTGAACTCATCACCCTGCTTCCACTCTTTCCACACATCCCCTTCAAATTTACACTCGACACTGCTGCCAGAGTGATAAGTCTTGCATATCTGAGCACATTATCTTCTGGCTTGAAATACTTCAAGGGCTTCTTGTGATCTTCAGGATAAAGTCCAAACTTCTTATCACAGTGCCCATGACTTTCATGACCTGGACCCCTGCCTGGCCTTCCAATCTTGTTTCCCATCACTTCCTCACACAAACCTTTGCCTCTAACTGTTTCTCAACTGCGAGTGATTTTGCCCCCTGAGGAACATCTGGCAATAACTGGAGACATTTTTGGTTGTTGCAACTCAGGGAAGCGAGGTGCTACTCAAGTAGTAGGTCAGATCTAGAGCTATTGCTGCTCAACATCCTACAATGCACAGGACAGCCTCCCACAACAGTGAATTATCCAGGCCAAAATATCAATAGTAACTGTATCAACTGGGCTTCCCAGGTGGCTCAATGATAAAGAATCCACCTGCCAATGCAGGAGACACGGGTTCGATCCCTGGGTTGGGAAGATCCCCTGGAGGAGGAAAGGGCAACCCACTCCAGTATTCTTGCCAGGGAAATCCCACAGATGGAGGAGCCTGGTGGGTTACAGTCCATGGGGTCACAATGAATTGGAGATGACTTAGTGACTAAACAACAAGAACAAACTATCAACTACCTATAGTTCCTTGGAAACAGCATGCTGGTTTCACCAGCCTGTGTCTAAAACATGCCTTTCTCTTTTTCATCTTGGCTAACTTCCACCTGCCCTACAAAACTCCAGTTAATTCTCACCTCTCCTGGGAAGCCTTTCCTGACCTCTCGGCCTAAATTAGATGTGCCTCCTTTGTGCTGCCACGGCCCTTGGTGCCTATCCCCTCAAGCACTTATAAGATAGCATTGCAAAAAAAAAAAAAAAGATAGCATTGCAATTATTTTATTGTCTATTCCCTAGACAGATTGAATTCCTTGACAGTCAGTACCAGTTTATTTATGTTTGTATTTCCTGCACTTGGCACAAGGTACGTTTCAATAAATGTTTATTACATGAATGAATGACCACATGATCTAAATACATGACTGCTCAGATCCAAAACAGAATAGAAGCTATTCCTTGTTATCATCCTTACCATTTGTCTTTATGAGATGCCTAAAATATTGACTGTGATATTTGGCCAGCAAACTTATTAGAAGTTGACCTGAAAGGATTCCTTCATTTATTCATCAATGTTTCATTGGTTATCTAGTAGGTGCCAGACACAGACACTAAGTGAAAGCGTTAGTTTTAGTTACTCAGTCATCTTCGACTCTTTGGGACCCCATGGATTACAGCCTGCCAGGTTGCTCTGTCCATGGAATTCTCCAGGCAAGAATACTGGAGTGGGTTGCCATTTCCTTCTCCAGCGGATCTTCCTGACCCAGGGATTGAGCCCAGGTCTCCTGCATTGCAGGCAGATTCTTTTTCATCTGAGCCATCAGGGAAGCACTACTAAAAGACTTATTTTGATCACGACTGGCAAAAAATGTTACAGGAAAGGTAAGTGTTAAACTCCAGTATATGAGAGAATGGAAGGGACAGTATCCTCCAGATGCCCAGAGCAATTTCCAATTGACATAACCTTGGGAGTTATTATGGAGTCTTTGGGCGTCAGAGGAAACCTCCGCTTTCATCCATTTAACAAATATTTATTGAGCACATACTATACATCAGGCACCATGCTGTGTGCTAGAGATGCTGCAATGGAGGGGGCGGTAAGACAAAAATCCCTGACCTGGTGGAGTTTACATACCATTGCGTAAACATTTGGTGAACAAAGATAAGCTGCTCTGTGTGTATGGGAGAATTCCTGCTGGGTTTATGTTCAGCCTTTCTCCTCACCCCTTTGTCCCCCTCCCCCAGGAAGGGCTAGTAATTCTTTTACAGATTCTGTAACTTTGGGGGGAACTGAACTAGATGGATATAACAAATCATTGATGAAACTGTCTTGACCCTTGGGTATAATTGGAGTTTTCCCTTAAACACTTACCTTGCCTTTCAGAACTTTACTGCTATAAATGGAATCATTCTGGTTCTCAGGATCCATGATTAAGCTCCTCTGTTTGCATGTTCAAATCTTGAGGGTGCCCCTTGGGCATTTGGAGAGCATTTAGCACACTCAGCAGCCTCTGCAACAGAAGCCAAAGTGGCAGCAGGAGTGCATTCCATAAAAGCAGCTCTCTTCCTAGAGCCCATAATTAGAATGTGTTAACTACATCCTCTTTGCATCTGGTACAGAGCAATTGAAGGGTGACAGAGGCAGAATGGAAATGGTACCCATAAAAATGTCTCACTATCTGTAAAGGTAAGAAGTTGGTCTTTATTCTCACTTGTCCACTGGCAGTTAGGGTTTTTTTCCTGCCCTAGATCAGACACCTATGGAATCCGCACTATTTTCAGAGCAAAGCATTCTATGCTAAACACCACAGTTCCTGGCACATCGTAAGAATTAAAAAAAAAAAACAAAAACACGACAGCTATCATCATCATCGTCATCATCATCATGTTAGCAGAGAATAAGATAACTAGAAGTAAACACATTGGATTGAGAGGAGTTCAGGTCTGTGATCTGATTTTGTCACTAAATAGTCATGGGGTGTCTCGGATGCCATGATAAGAAGTGGAGTCTGGCGTATGGAATAGGGAGGAAGGAGGAAGTGGAAGGAGTCTGCTCTCAGGAGCAGATTGGGGCTAGGGAGGAAATAATCAAGTTGCACAGTGTTACTAGATCCGCAGATCCGCCCTTCACCCTGCTCTGTACCACAGGAGGCGGATCCATCTGGATTGCATTAATGGGCTCCCTTGCCTCCTGACTTCTGGTTGTGTTTGGCACCAACTGGAGATCAGAGGGTGGACGGAGAGTGAAGTTGGAGTATTTATTCCCCAGGCTCTCTTCTGATGGGCCGTGTACTGGCAGCAGCTGCTTCCCTCTGCTGAAGGCCACAGGTCCTATAAAGCCACACTCTTCATACTGTTCCCTCTCCTTAGCCCTTCAGGTGGGTAACAGCTCCCTGCTATTACTATCTCCTGGGTACCACCCAGTCTCTTGTGAGGTTCCTACACTCTACTCATACCTTTATAAATAACCTCTTTATGAAATTCTCCCAACATTACTCAATTTGAGTATGCCATCTGTTTCCTGCCCAGACCTTAACTGATAAACCTGGGTGATTCTTGTACTATATCCCCAAACCCAAGGCATTAGCATCATCACATCAGAAGATGTCCCTCCTTTTGGTCCCTCAAACCCCTAGCACAGTGCCTGGCAAATAGAAAGCACATGGTAAAGATTAGTTAAATGAATAAATTAATGGACTTTAGTGGGGAGAGCTGGGTGGTCCAAAGGAGAGAGTTAACTAACTCAGGTATAGTTCTGGTCATCAGGAGTTCTCGAAGGGCCGGTCTGGCAAAAGGAGCTGCCTTATTGTGGGGGCATAGGATTTAGGGAGAGCAGAATCCAGCTCTTAGAATAAGGTTGGCAGAAACCGAGCAAGGATAGTTTCTAAGACCCTAGTCACTGCCTGAGGTTCAAGATAGGGCCCAGATATGGGTGTTTAAGGACAGAAAAAGCAGCCCTGCGGACTTAGACTTAATCACTGGAGTTCTGGAGGAGAGTGTCCTGACTGATTGATTTATAGGCCTGGAATCTATTGAGTAGGAGTGAAAGAGTCTAATTCACTAGGCTGGCATAGTTTGAGGACTCTTAACTAGTCATCCATGAAAGGTATTTATTGGGCTCCTTATTCTGATTTTGACACTTACCAAACAATCTTCAAGACTTAACTCAGTTTTCATTATCTTCCTTCTTGAAGAGAGAGTGCACAAAGTAGCCAACAAGTACCATTTTTCCGTTTAAAATAATGAGTGATGGTGGGTGTAAGGTTAAGAACATGGGCATTAGAATCAGATAGATTTTTATTAATATAAGAATCCTAACTTGCCCAGCTTGGGTAAGTCCTAATTTTTCTGAGTCTTCTTTGTTTATTTACTTTAAAAATGAAGGTGGTGGTGGTAGTTTTCTCATAGTGTTGCTATGACTGTTAAATAAGATAATTCATATAAAGCGCTTAGAACTTGGCATATAGTAAATACATGGTAAAGTAATTTTAGTGCATCATTTATATTAGTACTTGACTTTCTTGTTTATCAGTCCCTTGGAGTTTGATTGGCCCTAGAGCAACTCATAAAAATACATTTCTGAATCTGCAATACTGAGGCCTGTGGCCAATCTTCATGATGCCAGTGCAGCCATTCCTTAGCTCAGTTCTATGTCAGTCACTAGCATTGGCCAGAGGAGAACAGTTCTCTCTCCTCTGGGTTCTCTCAGCTTTCGGTTTGTGCTTCTGGCATAGTGAGCCATGTGAGTGCAGGGTGAGGCACAAGAGTATGAGCTCAGATACACTTTTTGAAGAGTTTTAAAATGAAATTTCATTTGTATACATCATTCTAGGATGTCAACCTCTTCTGAAGAATAAGTTGGGCACTTTCAGCATATGAGGGCACCTGCTTCTCCCCTCTTGTTCCAATCCGTGTTCCTTCCACTCCCAGACACCTGCCTCCTGCTCTGAACAAGTGTTGGAAAGCAAATATGGCCGAAATAAATACCATTCAAGCAGTGCCTACCCTGCAGGGAGCCCATAAAAGGAGAAGGCCCCTCTAAACTGGAGATCTGTTTATTTTGCAATTAACAAAAGGTCAGGAGGCCCGGCATAGAATCCAAGTGTTACTCTGCTGTGTTAGCAAGAATTGTGGAGTTTGAAAGTTATTGCTGGGGATTCGGTATTTTTATTATGAATTCTGGGAAGCCAAAGGTTTCTGGGTAATATGTAAATCACAGCAAAGTATTCTGCCATGGTTTGACCCAAAGTTAGCTCCTTTTTGGTGATATAAAAGGTCAATAGGTCATGGGAGCTCCTCTGTGTTACCTTAAAATGACCCCTTTTGAGGATGTAACAGATTATTAATCAGGAGCCATATCAAGGAGCTATGGCTAAGGAGGAGCCAGCTTTCAACCTTTGATTTAGGACCTGGGAATTTACAGTTCTCTTTCTTCCGCAGGGCCTTAAATTGGCTTGACATAAGTTTAACGGGAACGTTTATTTAGCTGTGGTTCTTTTCATCACAGGGTATTATGGGATATCATCCATTCAAAAAAAGTTTTGAGCACCTATTATGCACTAGGTACTGAATTAGAGTGATGAACACACACAAAAGAATCAGAGGACCTTGTCCTCAAAGTACTTGAAGTCCAGTGGGGACACAGACATGAAAACAGAAATGCAGTAAGTTGTTGTGGGTGATGTGATGGAGTGTGTACCAGGGCACAGTGAGACCAAAAGGAAAGAAAGTGAAGTTGCTCAAGTCATGTCCGACTCTTTGTGACCCCATGGGCTGTAGCCTACCACACTCCTCTGTCCATGGGATTTTCCAGGCAAGAATACTGGAGTGGGTTGCCATTTCCTTCTCCAGAGGATCTTCCCGTGTTATGGGCAGATGCTTTACCGTCTGAGCTACCAGGGTAGTCCAACCAAAAGGAAAGAGTGGCCCAATGTAGCCAGGGGAAGAGTGGGGAACAGGAAAGACTTCATAGAGGAGGTAGTGTTTTTCAATTGCATGAGCAAAAAAGCATCTTTTAAGTGAGAAAAGTGCCTCCCTAAGTTTTGCTTCATTGTTGCATTGGCCACAGCATCACTGATCCTACATTTACTTTAGCCCTCTTCTATTGGCTTGTATCTACTTGTACTTTGAAAATTGGTTTTGAAGTCTTAATTGTAAGATTGTGCATTTCAAATTCGTTGACTTTGCCTTTGAAGCTGAAGTGCTTATGCTCCTCTATCCCTCGGTGAATGCATATATTACGTTGGTGAACAATGGAACATTTCTGTACTACATGTGTCATCTCAGGCCGGAAACGTCTTGGAAGGGGAATCCCTTTGTTGGTATAAGCTGCCTGCCTCGTAAGCTTTTAAAGCTTATTACACGAGGTGCATGCTGGGCGGTAAGGGATGATAAAGTATTTGGGCTACAAAACCAGTTCAGAATACTTTCCTCTTAGCACCAAACTACCTCAAACCCTCAGTCACATGTCTTACCTGCTGCTAGCCAGGTAAGCTCCTATCGCCAAGCCTTAACACTCCCTTTCTATCGATGAGACTCAGAACCAGAGCAGCATCATTGCTTCTTTTTTATTCCTGGGGCTCTCAAAATGCTTTTTCAACAGCAAGTCATAATTCCTGTCGTATAGGAAACAAATATCAATACAATTATCAATTGACATGTGGTGTGTATGTATGTGTGTATACACACATATAAAACCAAAGACCTATGTAAAACTTCTGAACCTGGCTTAATGTCTACGTGGGAAACTCCAGCTACTGCACACAGACTAGAACCCTTGGCATGATAGGCTCCCACAGGCTTTAGAGATGAAGTGCTCTTAATATGATTAGAAAAATGAAATTCTTATTTAAATATTCTCTTTACACACATCCCTTAAATGACTTATGGCTCACTTTTTTTGAGCATGCACTTTATAGCTTGATGATCTTAGAAAATATTGTTCAAAAGTAACACATCACAGGTGTCATTGCAATCCAAAGAGATGTCTCAAAGGGAGTGACCGGCCAGAGCATCTTCTAGGATACCTCTAAGTTACCTTATTCTAGGATACCTCTAAGTTATCTTATTGATGAGCATTTGAGCTTCATGTTTGAAGCCCAAATGCTTGAAAGCTAACTTAACTTGACATTAGCTTAATAATGTTCATGAAACCAAAGAAGAAAAACAAAGTTGTTTGGCACTTGGCAAGAAAGTCAGTGCTCATTCTTGTTGTAACACAACTTTCTAGTGAGAACCAAGGTAAATAACAAGTTGGGGAAAATGGTCACCTATTGATCCTAATAGTGAGATGTCAAACAGTGTGTCTCAAATTAAGAGAGAGGGTGAGAGAAAACTCTTCTTCCTTACAACTTGCAAACTACTTGAAAATCTGCCTCAGTAAAATCTCATCTATTTGGACTAATGGGGGTGGGGGCAGGCAGAGCAATCTGAATTAGTGACAGGTTGGAATTCTGGAATGTCTTAAAACATGCCCTTTTATTAGTTGAAGTCTATGTGTACAATAACTCAAACTAACTGCTCACAATGGTTCCCAAGAGAGATTCTCAGAGACTTGCTTTCTAGAATAGATAAGACCCATTTGTTATTAGCGGTTTCCCTTGACTCATAAACCATGTGCTGAAGTCCTTAAAAAGTTTGTTGCTTTAAGGAGATAGAAATGCATTTGCAGTGTGATTTAAAGAATCCTGCCCAGCAAACTTTTTCTTCATGGGGAATACAAAGAGATCTCTCCCTAGAATCTCTCACACACAATTGCTTGTAGGGTGAGGTAAAGGAGGTTAAGAGAAGCAGAGAATGTAGGGTTGGGAGAAACACCCCTTCCCCACCCCAGTCTCTGCTTGAGTCCTTCTGGTCACAGGAATGGAGATCACTACCTCAGGAAGCTGATCAGTGCTAATGTTTAGAAATGGTGTTCCTTTACTCTCCATTATTTGAGGGGAGGACAGCTCCTCAAAGCCTCTGTGAGGGTGGATTTGTCACATGAGTGTCTTTTGCCTCCCTGCCTCCTTCACTTGGGTGTAAAAGTGGAAAGCTGATCTTGGTTGCCCACCCATCTCCTGTCCTCCCCCACTGCTTCTCATCCTGGAGCCCTGTAATAAAAAACAGGAAACAAACTGTTAGCTGAAAACCAGTCATGTCCCTTCTTGGGTTATTTGCCTACTCATTAGGAGTTGTGGAAGATCCTAATCCTTCAAGATTTGAAAAAAGGACTATAATTTTGGAATGCATGACAGGCGGTGGCGTTGATATATTTTTGAGAAATGTATTGGGAGCAGCATCTAGTCAAATTACCCTGTATGGACAGCCTGCCTTCCTTCCATCCCAAAATGCACTCACCTTTGCTCTGTTGGGTAATGTAAATACCCAGCTGCCTCTCCATATCTGGGCTGAATGTTTGTGTTCTCTTGTCTGTGTGGCCTTGACACGCCTGACCACATCATGAAGGGTCTGTATTACAATGTAAACTTCAGCAAAGGTTTGTGTTTGTTAATCTTTGAACAACGCTCACAAAAACAGGTTTAATAAGTGTTCAAATTTTTTTAAATTGTGGTGAAATACACTTAACAGAAAATTTACCATCACAATCATTGTTAAGTATACAGCTCAGTAATATTAAGTATATGCATGTTGTTGTGCTACAGAACTCTAGAACTTTTTCATCTTGCTAAACTGAAACTCTATACTTGTTAACGTGAGAAACTCTCCATTCCTCCCTCTTCCAAGCCCCTGGCAGCCAACAATTCTACTTTCTGGTGTTTTGGTGGCTGGTTTAATTCACTCAGCATAATGTCCTCAAGGTCTATCCAGTTATATCATGTATCAGAATTTCCTTCCTTTAAAGGTTGAATAATATTCTATTTGTATGCATAAATGCTGCTATGAGCAGTGGTATACAAATAGCTGCCAAAGCTTCTCCTTTCAGTTCTTTTGGACATATACATAGGAATGAAATGACTGGATCATATGGTAATTATATCCTTAATTTTTTGAGGATAATAAGTTTTTTTTAATGAGACTGAGGAGGCAGAGAAACATAAAGTAGATGCATTATTATATTAGAGTCTCCCCATTTCACCACACATCTATTGGGTACTCACCATGTGCTCAGTGCTGTGTCTGATATAACTTGAGACGTTATGGTTCCTTCTTTTCTCTCACTACAATGTCATCTCCATAAAGGTGAGGATTTTTGCTTATTTTCTTCTTCTTTGCTGCTGAATGCCTGGAACCTAGGATAGCACCTGACATTCATTAATTTTTTTCAGCAAATACTACTGAATATCTAGTATGTATCAAGTACAAAATAATCATGAAAGTCAGTGAGGAAAGCGATGTTTCCTGTCTTCTTGACTCGTGAGCAGAGTGGATGAAAGGAGGCAACAGGGTCTTTCCCCATGACTCTGTACTAAACACTGTTGATACCCTACTTGCAAAGGGAGAAAGGGGTGAATTTAAGACCAAGAGAGAGCAGCTCAACTAGAAATAAAGATCAGTGGAGACAGAAGCTTTTTGTGTTCCTAGACAGACAGCTGCCCATTCACAATACTGAAGCCATATTGAATTAGGAAGAGAGCAGAGAGCAGTACTTGATTATCCAAATCAACTGCTTATCTTGGCAGGGCACAATGAGCTCTTGTCTGAAAAGAATTTTATTTTACTTTTGCATCAAATCGAAGTGAGGAGTTGGGGAGCTGCTATGGCCCAAGCAGTGCTTTCAAATTAGGGGATTTAAGATGTTACCTCATACCTAGTCAGTTCCACGGACAGAATATTACAGAATATTCCCAGAGTTCTCTGGGGTTCACAAAATGGCGCGTTCACATAACAATGCCCATTCAAGGTCCCTCCCCTAAGTTAGCATGAGATATACTATTGCAAAAGTTTGTCTGGTAGGGAAATACCTAGGGTTCTTCACAAAGCCCTCAGAGGATTTGGCAGTCCTGTGCTGGTTCCAGGTATGCAGCATTTCTTATCCCTTCTGTGAGCCTCAGAGATTTTCCTTGTCTATTTTCTACTTTTAAAACCCCCACCACCACTTATTCCATTCCTTAGGGTCCTTTTCACTTCCTTTGGGGTAGGCTGTACTCTCTCCCGTTATCCTCTTCTTGCGGTAATCCCAGTGCTGATACTTCAAGGGAATAAGAAAGTCACAAATACAGAGAGGAGTTACACAAACTCAAGCCATTTCACAAAATTCTTGTAATTAGTTCCTGCTTCCTTTCCTCGAAGGTACCCAGAAGCCCCAGTGGTCTGTTTTCTTTTATCTGTGAGGGTGGCACTCCTTCTTGCTTATAGGATAAGGCAACACTAATTAGCCTAGCATTCAAGGTCCTCTATAAGCAGACTAAGGTCTAGCGCTCCATTATTATCTCCCACTTGTCTTCCAGTCTACACAAACTGTCTGCTCCCGTCAAATGGTTTCCCTAATTGTTTCCCCCCAAACTATTTTCATTCCTGTTTCCTGGCCTTTGTTCACATTAATTCTCTCAGGCTCTCTGCTACTCTTTCCTCAGGGCTTGGAGTCTTACCTTTTGTGACCACCTGGGCCCTTTGGGGAGAATTGCTCCTTCCTTGGAATTCCAGTAATCCTTCTAGTGTGAGCCACATCTCTGGATTTAGCACATGGGAGTACATATGTGTACAGGTGTGCTTAAAGGCAGGTGGTTATTCCATCTCTAGGACTAACAGCACTATGCACTGAGTAGGTACTCAGTAAACATTTATTTTTAATGATGATGTCACGTTCTTGAAGCCTGTTCTTTCTTTCCCTAGGTAATGTTTACTAACGTGAATGAAGTGCTGCTGAGACTTGTTCATGTTTTTAAAAAGATGAGGATGGTGATGACTCAGTGGCAAGATCTTTTGGCAGAGAATTCATCTTGAAATACTTGTATTATCCTAGCAACACACATGTAACAAGGGGAAACAGCCCAACAGTCTTAAGATAAAGCAGGAAAGATTTTTAGGATTTTAGTAAGCAAGACTTTCTCTCTTTCTTTCTTTTTCTTTCTTTCTTTCATCAAAGTAATTAAACACTGGAATGAGCTACAGAGGTAGATTATTAAGAAAATTTGGAGGGCTGGACAATTTATTCATTCATTCAAAGGGAAACTGGGAGGCAAAATAAAGGAAGGGGGGAAAAGTTTAAGTATGAAGGATTTGGCATTTATCCATGGAAAACAGAGGAAGGCGGATACAATTTTTTTTTGTTGTTGCACTTTTTGGTCTTTCAACTATGTATGGCTTCCCCAGCAGGATGAAGAGCCTTGTGGTGGGTGGGGCTCCTTCTTCACTGGGTTGTAGAGCCATCAACCAGGCCAATAAAATTAAAAAGGCAGCAGATGTTTTTCTCCCCAAAGAAGGGGTTGAAATGGTTATTGAGTAACTGTATTTGTGATAATGTCCATATACATTTAATCACAAAAGGATACAAACAAATGACAATTGTAGCTCTGATATACTTCACCCAAAGAAGTGTTGGAGGTGAGGGGTAGAAAAACCTGCTAGTACAATGAAGGGGCATCAGGAGTTGGAAAAAAGATAGGCTCACACATATAGCAGGATAGGAAGTAAAAGAGTAAAAAGAAATACAAAAAGTCACTGAACGGAAAGCACGAAAACAAAAATAAAACTTTAGTGAGATACTCACTACTAGATAGCAAGTTTGGAAGTTTGCAATTAGATTCTTGGAATTCTAAATTGGATTCAAATTTTTGGAGGAATTTGGCGTGTATTGCACAAAAAGCTGGTGATCAAATCCAATACAGAATACATCAATCCCAGAAACGTCAGATCTTGGACTGCTCATTGACAAAGTAATTTCAGGTGTCCAAGAGTAGGAATCTGTGTTTTTAATAAGTGATTTTGTTGTTATTAAGTTGCTCACTCATGTCCAACTCTTTGCAACTCGATGAACTGCAGCATGCCAGGCTTCCTTGTCCTTCACTATCTCCCTGAGTTTGGTCAAACTCATGTCCATCGAGTCAGTGATGCCATCCCACCATTTCATCTTCTGTTGCCCATTTCTCCTCTTGCCCTCAATCTTTCCAAGCATCAGGGTCTTTTCCAATAAGATCAAAGAAGTTTGGGGAGCACTCTCCTGTAAGGTAGTAGGAGTTTCATCAAAGTGTGAAACATCAAATGATTTCACTTGAAAGATAATTCACACAGAAGACAGAAGGAGAAGTGGGATAAAAGACTGAAAATTTGATTTGAGGAATAATTATTTATTTTGCCCTTCTTGCTCCCGAGATGATTAAAGGTAACATAGTTATTAATAATGGATACTATGTGCTTGGCATTATACATGTATTTTATTATTTAATTGCCTACAACAACCCCATGAGGGAGAAGCTGCAATTGTTATCTCCATTTTACAGATGAGGAAACTGAGACTCAGGTTAAACTATAAAAGGGTGGAGCTAGGATCCAGAGCCTCCGCTGCTCTTGTTTCATGAAACTGTTTACAAACATCAAAACAGACCAATCCAGAAATCCCAGAAACAATAGCAAAAAACACAACTAAGTGAAGAAATTTGGATGAAGAGACAGCAAAGGAAGGAAAGTGGGTGAAGCTGAGATAGGATCCTGTTTATTGATTCTGCATTTGGCTCTGAGCTTTCCAAGGGTCAAAGGGAAAGAGGCAACATCTCTGGATTCAAAGTATCCATAAGATGAAAGTAAACCTGCTTTTTAGGAGAAACATAAGGATCTCTGGTAGAATTTCCTGAGAGCAGTGTCCCATGTGGGTCCTCAGAGGAGAAATGCTTCTATTGAAAGGATTTTTTCAAAGGAGAAAGGAAACTTTACTGTATTAATTTTTAAAGCTTGGGAAAGCAAATATTTAAAAAAGGAAATAATTTGAAGATGGATTATATTATTCCCTTGTAAATATGTTTTACAGTTCACACTTTTTATAATAAAAGAACTACATGTGGAGTTCTTGTCTTTGGAGATCTTAAAGAGAAAGGTGGCTATTCCTCTGGTGTGGATGCCTGAAGGCAAGGACTGGCTTAATGGGGCCCCCTCCAACTCAGGGGCTGTGATTCTATACTTCTGTCGCTGTGCAAACACTTCTACCTGGGGCAGCTTAACCAGTCTTAAAACCTAAAGACTCAGCCACAGCCATGGCAATGAATGCTTCCATTGTGAGTATCCTTTCTGATAAAATAAATGTGTTTTTTTTTATTTAAAAACACACACATACACACACACACACACACACAATAAAACAAAACCTCCACAACATTCAGGATTAAGACACACCCAAGTAAGACATTTGCAGTAACAAAAGTTTCACTTAGTAAATGCTTGTCACTGGCGATGGAGAGTCAGCACTTAAGCACCACTCGTTTAACTCTGAGCGTTTGCTGAAGTCCTTTGTGTCTTAGATGTCAAAGAAATCTTTTCTAAGGGAGCCATCAGCACCACCTCAGGGGTGATGTTTTAAGCCTAATGTGAAAAAGAGAGCTTCTCTAAAACTTCTTATATGATTAACACAGTTGAATGCCCTTTATGACAAAGCGTGGGGAGTGCAAATAAAATTCTCTTCAGGAGGAGACCTTCGTCCCTGCTTTTTTCTTAAATCATTTCTTAGCAATGTAACACTGGGAAAGAACTTTCACATTTCAGGGGGAGAAAAGCTCAGAGACATATAGCTGTGCGGTTTAAACTGACTCAACTCCTCACGAATCGGGTCAAATGGCTCAGAAGAGGCTTCCTGGCTGTATGCAGTGAGACTGAAACCTGTAAAAGAAGAGAGACAATCGAGTTACCATCATCATGTGTCGGGGGAAATGTGTTATGTGGCAATAGTTAACCCAATAGCATTTGCCTTTGAGGGTCTGTTTGAATCTTTGGTCTTCCGTGTAGTGTGGCACGTCCAGGAAGAAGTGCACAGGAGGTTTCTCTAAAAAAAGAATGAGATGCTTGCTTCTGCAAAGAGAAGGGTATGGTTATGCCGCTGTCAAATGAAAGACTTCAGCCTTCCAACAGAAGGTGTCACCCTCTGGAGTGCTTGATGGACTGCTACCCTAACAGGTTTCCCCTTTATAAACAGAGTCCAGCCGCTTTGGCCTTATCTACTTGATTCCGAAATAGCTCGTCAATTTAATAGCATTCAGGTTGTTTATGCACACACAAGGCCCTTTGAAAATAACCCTTTTCATGTCGCCAAACAGGCATTTTGAAATCAACTAATTGGATGGTTGTCTGAATTCAACTCGTTGTTTTAAAAATAACCAGTTGTTCCACTGAATTACATTTTTTTACCCCCAAGCCAATTGGTGTGTGTAGACAGAGTTTGAGTCAATCCAGATGGCTGGCTGCATTTCTGACTTGAACTGACTGGATGTTTTGTGGTCAGATATATACAGCTCTTGATAGCCACTGGGGAAATGGAGTAGAAGGGAAGGAAGGTGTAGGAAAGTTAGGAGAAATTATATCAACAAAAGTTTCCATCTTGAGTGCTGTGGATCCAGACATTTTCTGCAATCAATCCTCCCTCCCCCTCAACACACATGCACATGCACACGTGCACACACACACACACACACACACACACATGCACACACACACATAGTTAAGAAAACAGAAATAAAGTAATAACATCCCTCCCAGCTGGCTCTGCTCACGGCTGTGGGTCTTTTCTTTCTTTATTTCTCTCCATGAATTTCTTCACCGCTTGGGTGGCCTGTGGAGGGATTCTGGCAACTCAGCATCATCGGTTTAGCTCCCTCTTAGGCTAACTTTTCCTTACTGTGGGGAGCTCTCCTTTGAGGGACTTAGTGCTTCTCTTAGTCCATAAAAGCAAGGCAGGAAGAAGAGGGCTTCAGGCAGACCTGAAACCCTAATTCCAAGCATGAGGCCTGACTCTGACCCATGGAACCACTTTTCCTGAGGGAAACTGAATTTCCTGTAATGAATGTAACCAGTTCTCCCTGCTCAGGCATTACTACTACATTTTGAGAAATTCTGAGTTTTGTATCATCTATGGGCTCCATAATTAGCTGTCAAATTCTGCTGGCATGAGGAAGTGCAGTTCAGATGCTTTCAAAGGCTACTTCATTCAGACTTAATTTAATTTCTTCATCTGCCTTTCTGATAACATGATGACAGTAGAACAGGGACAGCCTTCCCCTGAACCTCCTTACAAGGAAGAAAAGGTTCTTCAAACATTTAAAATCAAACTGCAGGGGCAATTTCCAAAATGCCTTCCACTTTTTTTACCACAAACTTCGAGTGAATTATATGATACAAACTCACTTTTCTACTGCCAACATGGTGCCTTTTCTACCTTGTGCTAATGTCATTGTTTGCAGTGAATCGAAGAGCAAAAGAAATATTCTGTTTGAAACCTGGCTCTGTCTCTCTTGTCCCCAACTTCTCTCTCTCATTTAGTAAATCTCAAATTGGCGTGCCTCTCAGAACATGTCATTTTTCATGCCTGGCTCTTGAAGGTGCGTACTGAATCCTGTGAGGCTTTCTGAGACATCTGGATAACATTCAAAAGTTTTTGCCTATGACATTTAGGTTTTAAACCACTGCCACATGGCTTGTTGGGATTTTGTAGTTTGGGAGGTATTGGAGGTATCTGACTCGCGTTATGGCCCTGTCTTCATTGCTGACCTGCTATCTATGTGACCTTGGGAACATCACTTTACTCTCTGAATCTCAGAGGTTTTTTTTCTCATCAATATTATGGGGGCAATAATATTTGCATGCCTGATCTATCTCAGAGGGCTGTTGGGAAGAACAATCCAGATAAGGTACAGAGAAGCCCTTTGTAAGAAGAATGAAGTCTTAAACAAATGTAAGATTCTCAAAGGAGACAATTTAACTGGGATTATTACCTAATAGGTAGTCCTGAAAACTCGGCCCTTCTTTCCCAGATCAAGAGATTTGTTGTCAGCTCACAAAATTGCACTGTGTGCTACCATTACTTTAATTCCTGTTTGTTGGATTTTAAAAAAAAACCCAAAGGTCAAATTCTAAGGAAAAATGGTATGAGTAGATATATTGCCTCAGTTTTCAGAGTCCGTAATAATATTAGCATAGGTTTAAGGAAACTTGGCAGGCTTAAAGTTTTTTTTTATTATTAATGACACTAAATATAATGACTATGTTAAAGTAATCAGTAATATTACAAGTTCTGTTTGCAGCAAAACTAAAGTGAGAAAGTGAATTTCTCCCTGGATTTCAGATTCAGTTCTGCTTCAGTTGTGAACACAACTGCTCATAGAAATGTAACCTGCTGTTCTTCTCATTTTAGAGGCAAGAACTAAGCCATATCTGTGAAAATATACAAAAGGACAACAGGCACATCCATCCTTTATTCTTTGATGTTTCTGTTTAACCGTCTCAGGGTTTCCCATCCTTGAGTGGTGTAGGGGCAGCTGATAAAGCCCCGATGATTTAGAAGCACACAGAATCCTGCTTTATATTATCATCTTGTCTAGCTGCTCCCATGTGATTAAATGACCTTTTTGCCATAGGAGCAGTTATACTGAGGAAGATGAACTTTCCCTTCCATCTGTGTGTGAAATGTTGTTCCTCCACATGCAGACTATCAGCCAAGAGAATGGCATTCTTTCCGGTTGTCAGGATATCATTGGCCTTTTTCCTCTGAAGAAGAGTCAATTCATAGCCTAGTATCAAGCAGAGAAAAAAGAAAAATAAATATATCATGATGTTTCTGTACAATGGTATGTTAGAAATGATATGAGTATATGTGAGCATGACTATGAAGTTTAAAACTAGGGTAGATCTGGCTGCAAGCTTAAGTTTGAAAACTTTTTTTTCAGAGGTGAATTTGAGCTCCTGTAGTTACATCCAGGAAATACGAGCCATTACTAAGGCTGGGAATTGAGGGTAAGGCCAAAAAAAAAAAAAGGTCTGGAAATGTAATTGTAATTGGGGAGGCCAAACGACAGAGGTTAAGCCCTGGGAAATGGAATGGCAAATCGGTGTCTGAGAATTCCTGGGCCTGTGGCAGGTCTCTTGCTGGACTCTGGCCATCAGTGAACACTGCTTAGCTCTCATACTCTCCACATGGACCTGTTTTAAGGGAGGCTGAAGGAGGACTGAGCAGCAGCCAAGTTTGTGAAGTTCAAGGAGACCCTCTGAGAGCACATGCCTCCTTCAAACTGACGAATCAGGTAAAACCTTGATAATCTGGCAGTCCCAGTGCTACCATTGAGGTAAGCCTGGCAGTGAACTGACAACTGAAGATGCCTGCTCACTCAGATGGTTAAAATGTATATCACCAGTGCCTAGAACATAGTGACTCTTCTATAAATGTTGGTAATAAAAATATTAACGTTTATTACAAATGAACAAACAAACCTGGCTTTGATGGCCTTTAGAAGAAATAGCCTTAAAGTTCATAGGATAATATGAATACCTACAACATGCCAGAAGCTTTACCTATTTTATCTCTAGTCTCTCAAAGACCTTGCAAGGTTATATTTTTCCTAACAGACAGAAAAGCTGAAAGAATATTATAGTGGACACTAGTATTCTGACTGCCTATATTCTATAAGTAGGATTGTGTTCTATTTGTGTTATCACATGGATCTATCTATTCATCTATTCATCAACTGAGGTTGTGTTTAATCCTCACTTTGTAAGTGAAGTCTCAACCAGGCAAGGCAGCTTATCCAAGGTCCCCCAGCTAGTAAGTAATAGAGCTGAAATTTGGACTTCGAACTGCATAACCTATGCCCACTCCACCACGCTGTGTGGACTTTTGTGATCACTGTGTTGCAACATAAGTTAAAGCAAGTAAACTGGAGGGTGGGTTGAAATCGACTGAGAGGTTGAAGGTACTAGTGCTGAAATCAGATGAACATCCTAGGAAGGGCTAACTTAGCCTTTGACCTCAGAATTACAATGTGTAAATAGCTGACTAATGCAGGAGGGCAAGGATCTATACATTCTACATCATATGTTAAAGAGGAAGGGATAAATCATTACAGGGCATTCTTTTTAAAAATTAATTAATTGTTTTTCGCTGTGCTGAATCTTTGTTGCTTCATGTGGGCTTTCTCTAGGTGCAGAGAGTGGGGGCTACTCTCTAGTTGTGGTGCATAGACCTCTCATTGTAGGGGTTTCTCTTTTGTGGAGCACGGGCTCTAGGCACCGCGGATTCATTAGTTGTTACATGTGGAATTAGTGGTCCCGCAGGATGTGGGATCTTCTCAGACCAAGGATCGAACCTGTGTCCCCTGCATTGGCAGGTGAATTCTTATCCACTGTGCCACCAGGGAAGTCCTCCTACAGGGATTCTTGTTATTGTTTTTAAGAAAGCAAGTTTCATGCCATGCTGTAGACCCAGCATAGACTCAGCTTACTGTCTCACCATTTCTGTAGATTCATAGCATAGTATAAAAATTGAATATGATAGAACATCAAGAATAGATTAGATTAGATTGCATATACTTTGTTTACTAAGGCAGCGAAATATGTAATACAGTTCAGACAGATTTCCATAGAAAGGATTGACACAGGTTTTCAACAGGGAAAAATGAATACTAAACCCCCCTAAAAGTTTATTAGCATAATATCCAAACAACAAAGTAATTTGTTAGGCCCCTGTATACTGAGATTTAGGTAAACAGAGTCTCTTACCTTTAGTACTTTACAGTCTTAAAGAGTCAACATCGAAGCCTCAGTTATTTAAAAATTTTAATGACTCAATTACAAAAATCTCTAATTTAGATTTTTGGAGATAAAGAAAACACAAAAGAAGTATGTCTGTTTATATTTCCACTCTTGCAATATTGCTTACAACAAGCATTACTGTGCTGCTCATTAGGAGAAAAATTAGACTTTAAATGTTGTACACAATATTTTGATTAAAGAGAGTGCTAAGGAATCAACAAATATACCTTGAGGATCTCCTATGAAGCCATTTCTGGGGTCTGTGTTGTGGATGCATTCAGCCTTTTATTCAATAAATAGGTACTAGGGGCCTACTATATCCTAGGCACTGCTCTAGATTTTGGGTACAGAAGTGTAAGAACTCTTCCTTCAAGGAGTTCACAATCATAAGGACATAGACTGTCAGAGGTAGAAGGAAGCTTAGAGAGCATGAAGTCGGCCATCCTCAATTTACAGTTAAGGAGGATGTGATTCAGAGATGTTAAGTTGCATATTCAGGGTCACAATGCTCAGAAAGGCAGGATAAGAAGGAGAAACAAGTGCTTTTGACTGCTGCTCCTCTGCTCCTTCGACTATTCCAATCTATTTGGGAAGACAGGGTACTCTCACATGAAACAACTTCAGAACGATATGAGACAAAAAGCTGCTAACAAACCATATGGCATTAAGCATAAGTTTAACAGCAGTTAGGGAAGGACTGGAGACATCCAACAGAGCTTAAATCTTCTGAGTAATGACATGCAATTTATTTATGGCAGGGGAGACTTGCTGTACTTCTGACATGAGAATGAATGAGATGAAGGCATTCCAAGGAAGCCTACTTCCCTCTGGATCTTATCATCTTGTTTTGTTTTGGTATGTTTGCTATGTTTTGGTACACAGGCAAGAATCTCTTTCATTTACAACAGAAAACATGACATAAATTAGGGGGGAAATAATGGATATAATAAAACACGAAGGTTGTAGAGATCAACCTCCATTCTGTAATTTACACCAAGTTCTACTAAGAGGCAAAATCTCATGCAAACCATATTTCCTGTCTTTTGAGTATTACTTGAATAAGAGTGAGCCAAAGAAGAGTGTTCCTATGGGATAATTTTTGTAGGAGAAATCTTTTAGTTACACATTTATCCTCACATGGGCTACCTATTATTGGAAAGTTTTTATGCCTTGTGAATAGGAATTCCCTATAATTAGGGAATGTGGGAATTTATTTTTGTAAAGAAAAGCATTTCAGAGCTTTATTTAAAAACATTTACTCAGTGACTATCATGGGCCAAGGCACAGTGCATATACTTAGCATAATGCTTCTCAAACAGTTTGGAGTGAAGGGTCAATTTATTTAATATTATTTTTATTTTCTGATATTAATGTGAACTCCTGATCATCTAAAGCTCAAAAGTCATGACAGAGACAAAAAGGTAAACACACATTTACCCAGTGTGGTAAATGCAGTGGTCACCCCAGGTTTTGGTACAGCAAGTGTAGCAACCTCTGGGCTTGGTTGGTACAGGATGGAACCATCTAGCACTTCTCCTCCCCTCCTTTGGCTGCAGGTCCCAACCAAACTGCCTCTGAACAACACAGTTTCTAATGGATAGACTTTACAGTGACTATAGAGTTACCAGTGGGGTGATGGCCTTTTCTTATGAGATGCTACTGTTGAAATTCCCCTAGACTTGGTACTGTGGGTGAGGCTTGGGAAGTCAGATGGACGAGGCCACTGAAAGTATGAATTGCTGTCCTTGGTGGCTGTTGATTCCCTCCTATATGTTATTGGGAACTCAGGGAGCTCTGGGGGTGGGAAAAGGCCTTGAGAGAAGCAAACATGTGAGCGGTCAGTGGTTAGAGGTCAACTATTGACCCAGTCTCCAGAGCAAAAAGACCCAGAAAAAACTTAGCAAATTTACTTACAGATTCTACACAGCATACATCCAAATAAACATATTACATTACCTAAACCACTGAGTTTTGGGGGACACAATAATTCAAAGCAAAACAAAGTATTCGTGAATTGCCATGTGGCACCTAAAGCCATGCCTCAGGCGTCACCAGTCTTTCCATTTAAAGCTACCATCTTCTCAATCACCTAACTACAAGCTCCTTAAATTTTAGTAGAAAATTGATTATCTTATGCAATAGAGACAAAATGTTAGATATACATTTATCTGCCCAATCAAAAAAAAAAATCAATGGACTAGAGGTATGAAGAAATATGTTAGGAATCTAGATCAATATCCCTTATACATATGAAGACAGAATGGAATAATTTCTTATTTGCAGCAATCAACATGATGCCACAAATAAAAATCTCAATAGTTTTTTTCAAAGTCTTGAACTCTAACTTACAAGAACCTCAGGATATTTTGTGGATTTAGTGAGGGCAAAGTATAGTCCTAGTCTGGGGAGAGGCTATCCATCCACAACTCATAATGCAGGCATCTCAGCTGGGTCTATTAATTTTCCACACACATGGAGCCAAATTCTGCCTAGGATTATTATGCAATTTTCAAAATGGCTTTAAGTCTTTCAACTTACAAAGTTACCATTTACATTGCGCGGGCCTGCTGGCTGGGATGAATGAATGCACACTCTTTCCCAAAGGACCATAATTCATTCTCTGATCATAGCTTATACATTTGGGAGAATTGGGATCAGTGTGCCTGGCGCCTCCCCTCCCCTCCGCCCCACAAAGGAGTCATACACTGCAAGAGAAGGAGACAAAGTGGCTGTGTGCCACGGCGCGCAGAGGTGTGGCTAGGGAGGTGTTGACTGTGAGCAGCACCAGTCTAACATATAAGCAACCGTCTACATGATGTGATTTCAGGTGTACCAAAAAAGGCCTCATTGCCCCTCAGTTTAAACACTCCCTTCCCACTGGCAAATGCCTCGAATTCCACAGTTTTTAGAGCCCTGTTCCTTTGGCTTAAAGCTTTGATCCCTGTGAAAATACCCCCTACCCTGGGTGGGCAGCCCCATTGTATCCCATCAACCATATACACTGGGATGAGTTTTAAAATTTCTTCTCAGAAAGGAGGTTTTGAGGGTGGTGTGAAGGGGAGAAGATACTGTGTACCTCAAGGGAATGGGGAGGGGAGAGCATCACCTGGAGGGGGGTGGTGGTGGCAAGGGGAACTGGGCCCAAGACAAACCATGTGTGCGTGTGTGGCCGTATGCATGGCTATATATGAGCCCCTCCCATGGCGGCAGCTGTTGAACACCCTTTCTTAACCCTCTCCCAGAAACCTTGATTTATGCTGCTTTTGGAGTCATAGAACCAGACTCTCCTCCCAGCTACAGCAAGATAATAGCTGCCGGCTACAGCTGGGAATTCTCGAATTCTTTCAAACTGGAGACTAGGAACGAAAGGTGAAGAAAAGTTCTTCTGGGCCTGCTGTGCTAGGTAGCCTTCCTCTGAGGCCCAAAGAGGAAAATGGGGCCCAATGGTGTTATCTAAATGCTTCCAACTGGGCCTGAAAGCACAGAGCCATGAATTGTGGAAAGTGAACACCGGTGCTCAATCAGCACATCCTTTTGTGTTTCTAGACTGATTGTTTCTCTTTGTCTCTTCCAGCTGAAGAGTAAGGATGAGTCATTGGCCTGACTTCGAAAATGAGGAAGGGGGCCCTGAAAAGTAAGATGGTTGTTTATGTAAAAAGAAAAATAAAACCCAATATTAATTCATAGTCACCCATCTTGGCAGTTTATGGCAGATAAAGTAACAGATTTAACACTTTGGTAAAGGAACGGGATTGTGTCAGTAAAACTCCACACACTGTAAACTGGCAGAATGGACAGTTGTCCAGAGTGTCCCTGCAGTCCATCCTGACCAAAAGCCTATTCTTCAGTGCCTATTCCAGGGCCTGAAATCCCACTGGCAGACTCTTAGCTTGGGGACTGAAACGTTAGAAAGTCTTTGGGAGTCACTTATAAAAAAAAAAAATGCAACCATTCCTTAAGCCTAGCAAGTTTTATTAACTCCTACCTTAGGTTGGCTTAAAGCCCTCAAGTAGCTGCTTGTAGGGGGAGCAGAAGCTTTAAGGCCAAAACCTTAAATATTTGCCAAAACCTCAGGGTGAGTTTGCTTATGACCGAAGTCCAAATTCTACTCTTTCACATACCACCACACAAGTTTTGCTAAATCCTCATATTCTCAGTACTATTAAAAAATTTTAAAGCTAACTCACAGTTTTATTTAAGTTAATTTATCATAGTATTGTCTACTAACTTTGTCTTAATGAAATCATTGCATTTGGATGTACTACTATGCATGTTCATACATTTCTGATCCACATTACAACAAAAATTTATTAAAAAAAAAACAAACCAAAACTTCACTGGTCCACATACCACCAGAGATTCACATACCTCACTTAGGGAAGCACTGCCCTGGCTCATATAAAGTATATTAGATATAAAAGTATATATTAAAAATAAGTTGTAGTCCCTCTCTTCAAGGTACTCAATACCCAGTAGTTGAAAACAACTGTTGCCTTTGTAGTTAGTTGCATGAGCTCTGGAAGATCATGAATTTATGGGAGGTCATGTCTTCCTCTGCGAGGTCATGAAATTCAATCAATGCTTGCCTTCCAATCTGCCCTTTGGTCACAGGGCTCCACAGGTGGAACATATCAAACTCACCAGCCAAATTATGACTCTTAATTGGTGTTTCTTTTAAAGTGGATATGTCATTTGTCAAATGTTCAATGCAGGCGCAGGCCTAGCCCCAGGCAAAATTATGAAGTAGGAGAAGAATGCCAGGCTGCACTCAAATGTTTGTTGAAAAAAGAATGAATGAGCCCTCCGTCCTTGAATCCCTCTCTCCCAACCCCCGCATCCACTCGGTGCCTTTTTAAATTCTATCTCCTAAATATCTCCAGTAGTGTTTTCCCTTTCCAAGTCTTCTCCGCCACAGGACTTCATCATTTCTTGTCTGGATTATTTTCACAGCCTCTTAACTTGCTTCCAATCTGTTTCCTTCTCCAAGTCATTCCCCACAATGTTGCTGTAGAGATATTTTCATAGGGCAAACAAGATCATATCACCCCTCTGCTTAGAAGTTCCTTCAGTGCTTCCCCAGGCTCCTTTGCATGCTGTGGGGACTCATAATCTGACCCTTGCTTACCTCTGCTGTTTTAGCTTCCCTAACTCCCCAGCTTGAGACCCTTACTTGCACCTCCCATCATCCAACTGGGTCATGCTCTCTCCCATCAGAATCTTTGTTCATGTTGCTTCTTTTCCCCTGGCACCCTCCCCCCACTTTCTTTTCTCACCTCAATTCCTACTGGTCTTTCAAGCCTGAATTTAGGATATCACCTCTTCTGGGAATCTTTCTGTGACTTGCCTTCTCACCCCTCAGAACTTTGCATTTGCCCCCATGTTAGCAATTACCACATGCTGGGTTGACATTTTTCTGTTTGGTTGTCTTTCCCACAAGACCTGCAGATCTTTGAGGTCAGGTACCATAGGTTAATCTTTGTATCTCATGGTTTGTACCTCACAGTGTCTGGCACGTAGCAGCAATTCAAATATTTGTTATTGAATGAATGAATGATCCCCTCAGTCACCTACCTTTCCTTTGCCTCTCTTCTCAGCCCACAAGTTATGGCACACAACCTCCTCCTCCATGGCCTGGCACTCACTGCAGAATTCCTGGGGTGCAGGCTCTTCTTTTCCTTTCTTATCTGAACCTGCTTCTCCCTAGATCAGAGACAACAGGATCAGATGGTCAACTAATTCACACTGAGGTGTTAAGTCATTTCATTATACAAATACTTATTGAGTTCCTACTATGTGCCAGGCATTGTGCTAAGGTGTGTGTGAGCCACTAGAAAGAATATGGGAGTTAAAGATCCTACTTAGTTAAAGATCCCTACTTACGGGTAATGACTAAATGCATTTCTCCTCTGAGAGGTATTTGATTTTCAAAGAACTGGATTTCAAATGATGAAATTTAAGCAGGAGAGGTGGGATTTGGGGTAGGAGACCTCTCAAACAGGCTAGCTCTGGCTCAATGAGTTTGCTGTGTGAAACGGTTTTCTAATGAATTAGGCTGACTTTAAACCTCAGGTTATCTTGTCGTCACCAGTTCTGCTTTGCTTCATGAAGGGTCACCAGGGGCTACCTTACAGGAGATGTTCTTTTAACATCCTGGGATCAGGTGCCTTCTCTGACTTTGTGTGCTTCTATTAAGTTAAACCCCACGGGCTGTCAGATTTTTAGCTACAGTATTCAAAGATGAGGCAGGTGTGAACCTCCCCCCCACCCCTCAGCCAGCGGTCCCCAGCTGCATTGAATGTGACTATTTGTGGGGTAGGTTTGTGAGCTGCGTTGGGAAAAAGAATCTAGGGAAGCCCCTCAGAGAGCAGGAAGAAGAGGTGGATTTTGTGCGGAGGAGGAAGACCTCTTGGGAGGCTCTGGTGGCCAGAGATGAGCTGGACCTGGCTGGGAGGAGGGGTACCGAGGCCAGGGACCTCCACGCTCCCCGAGGAAGGATGGAGAGGTTGCAAAAATCCTAAAGGGAAAAGCCCACTCGGCTATAGGCCAATGAGCGGCGGGAAGGAGGAGTGAGGCTGGGGAACTTCTCCCAGAGCCAGTCAGAGGGGACGGCTGCTGGGAAGCCAATCAGCGCGCCCGAGCCTGCCGCCCCTCTGCAGTAGTTATGCCAGAGCGCCCTGTGTAGAGCGGCGGCGAGCCGGCAGCTGGGCTGGGCGGCCAGGAGCCACTGCACGCGCTCCGCGTCCTCCTCTCGCGCGGCTCCTGCGGGATCCCAACACTGCGGTACCCCAGCAGTTCCCGCAGCCCCGCGCCCGCAGGCTGGCCGCGCGGCCGCCGCCGCCCCCTGGCCGCGCAGTTCGCCTCGCCCCGCCCCACCCGGTCCCTCCTCGCCCCGCCCCAATCCGGTCAGCCCCGCCCCGCCCCGAGCCACCAAGCAGTTCCCGCCCTCGCCCAGCGCCCAGGTAGCTGCGAGGAAACTTTTGCAGCGGCTGGGTAGCGGCACGTCTCCAGCTTCTTAGGGCCACTGCCAGGCTTGCCGAGTCCTGGGACCTCTCTCGCCCCTGCTGCCACTCTCCCACTCTCTCCTCGCTCCCCGCCAAGCAGGATGGCAGGGACCGTGCGCACCGCGTGCTTGGTGGTGGCGATGCTGCTCAGCTTGGACTGCCCGGGACAGGCGCAGCCCCCGCCGCCGCCGCCGGACGCCACCTGTCAGCAGGTCCGCTCCTTCTTCCAGAGACTGCAGCCCGGACTCAAGTGGGTGCCCGAAACCCCGGTGCCAGGTGAGGAGTCGTCCCTCGCGCGTTCCCCGCGCCGGGCGGTGAGCCAAGGGGCGCATGGTGGCCGTAACCCGAGCGCGCTAGCCCCGCGGGGCCGCGATCGTGAGCCCAGCGGCTGAGTACCTGGGAGTGGTCCCCGCACTCGAGCCCCGGCCGGGTCTCCCGAGGAAGAGAAGGGTATATGTGGACCGTGTCCGCATCTCCCAGGCTTGCTGGGCTGTCAGCGAAGATGCGAGTGGTTGAAACGGCGAGCATGGCCTTCTAGTGGGCGCCCATTTTTGGGGGAGGGGGGCAGGGCGGGAAGGCTGGAGTTGGTTCTCCCAGCCTCGGCGAACTGGCGCCGCACATCCGAGCTGGTGCCTCGGGAATTTGCCACCCTCGCTCGGACTTACATGCCAGAATTTCAGCCTCAGCTGGACCGCGGCTCCAGCCATTCTTTCCCCAACCTTCCCTCACGCCCTCCTTTCTGCAGCCTGGGCTCCCGAGGCTCGCGGGCCCAAGTGCAAGCAAAGTTGAGGACAGATCTCCGAATCCGCAGTGACAGGTAAAGACACGCGGAGGGAAACTTTTGAGTAGGAGCGTCCCCCACATGAGGAGGACTGAGCCTTTTCCCTTCAAAACAGCGTCTCTTCTCTAGACTGGCAAAATCGTTTCCAAAACCATGCTGCTGGCCGGGGGAGCAAGAGTCCAAAGATGATTTAACTCCTCCCCTTCTCAAATTCATCTGCCTTCTTGACAGGCTGGACCCTGAAAGGAAGATGATTTTAGGTGGAGGAAAGTTTCTGAACGCTTGCCTTTTGTTCGGCACAATCAGATCGTGTTGTAAGGGCATATTTTAACCTTCCCTGAGCGCTGCCGCTGTCAACAGATGAATATTAATGGCCTTGTGTGATTGACTGTCCCACGGTTGGAGTCCTAAAAGCTTGCTTTAGAATCCAATTAGGACAAGTTGCTACACTGACAATGCAGGCAAGAAGAGTCGGTTTCAAACAGGTTAATTTATCAGAGGTGCGCTCGAAGAAACGGCTGGTTGTATTCACAAACCGTAAAACGTTTGTGGCCTCCGGGGTCTCTTCACCACCCATGCATCCACCAAAGCACGCGTCCCGCGCTTCCGAGGGATCGGGGAGCAGCCCTCGCCAAAACTTGGCTCGTGGCTCTCAACAAGTCAGGGAGGCGGGCCTGCTGGTTGGGCCAAGTTGTGAATGCGATGCGCGCCCTGTGGGCGCTGCCGGCGAGCGTTCATTAGCGGGAGGTTACCTAGGCAGCCAGCGCGCCCTCAGCCTTTTCTTTAGGTGGATGAAAAGAGCCAAGCGAGCCTGCTGTTTAGTTGCAAAGGTAATTGGTCACCCTTTTTGGGGACTGAAATGCATTTGCGCATATGTTAAATATTGCTTTGCAGGATTTTGCTCCACGGGAGGGTAAAACTACCTCTTCCACTGTTAAGTGTTAATAACATACCACGTGGGCGTGTGCAGGAGCTGTAAGGGGCAACCTATGAATCAGTTCCACAGAGCTGAAACAGCGGGCGAATCTCTCTCCCCTCGAAGTGCCGTGGTAATTAGATTGCTAAGGCCAGAGACATGTTTTTGTTGATAATGTAAAAATTGGTCCTTGCAGGATGAGCCCCCACAAGATGAATGGGTCCAAGGTTGGGACTGGGGCCACACTGGGCGAATTTGAAGCCAAGGAGTAAAGATTGTACTTAAAAGAGGAAAAAAGACCAGAGGGAATGCACAGATACTCACTCATTTAGCAAACCCCCCCCTCTACAGAGACTCAAACAGGCCCTCCCTTGCCCTCCCCCAGCTCTCTGGCTGCCTGCCTCTTTGCAGCATCTGTATAAAAGTATTGGGAGGGCCCACACACCGTGTGTATGAGATTTGGCCTGGGCTCCCTCCTTCCAAGTTCCCTTACTCCTGGCCTAAAGATGGCCGTATTCCATGTAGAGAACAGGGACTTGTGATGGAGATTTTTCATTTTCCTCAAGTATCTCCCAAACTCTATAGGAAAATCATATTCCGAGCATCTTTACCATATAAACCCAGCGTTCTCTACTTCATTTCTGTTTAACAAACATATGCCCTGTTGAGCACCTTCTGTATGGCAGGCACTGTTCCGACTTGCCCTGGAGCAAAGCCAAACTTCAAATATGGTGGGTGATACCCACACAGCTACCATATAGCCTGAATTTTCTGGGGGCAGTGCAGATTTCCAGTACCCCTGGCATGAAACCATGTGTCCCAAATGTTAGTTGGGCAAATTCAGTCTTTGTAGATAAAGAAAGCATGGTGGAAATCCTAATGTCTGTGCGTGGAAAGAGCTCATCAGTGTTTCAGAGAAGAGATGATAATGGAGGACTTAAATACAATGGCAAGTGCATAATTTCAAAAGGAATAAATGTGTGACTTGCTGCTGTTATTCAGTGGTTGGAAATAGAAAAAGAGCTGCAAATTACTTGATAGTTATGAACCATCATGATGACCGCTTGACATTTTTTTCCCTGTCTATATTTTAAGCCATCTTCAGTTTGCCCGCTCCACTGTATTAACTGCATTAAAGCTTTCTTTGTCCCAGATAAAATGAGATTTGGTCACAGTAAGGAGAAATCCTCAAGAATGTCCTGTGTCACTTAAGGGGAGCATTTGGGATTGACTGCTAACTTCGACCATTAGCAGAATTGGGTTAGAGTGGAGAAGGTACATTTCTTATGCTAATATGGATGAGACTAAATAGCATTTGAAATCGGCCAGCCTAAATAAATCACTGGTGCTGAAGGACTACACTAGACTTCCACAAAGCTGATCTAAAGCCTTACAATCTCATGTTCCCATTTTTTTTTAGTGTTCAAACACACAGGATAGCAATTCTAAATGGCATGTCCCTCAAATCCATAGATCTTTTCGTACCCTACTCTTTTTTTTTTTTTTAAAGGATTTGTAACTTGGAAAGCACCACAGATGGAAACCAGGCACACAGTTAGCATTTGGCAGAAAAATCCATATAACTGACTTTCAGTGCAGCTCTTTTGCCCTTATTTAATTTAGAAAAATTCAGAAAAAAGCCAATGAGCTCATAAGTCTAGATGTTTATTTTGTTTTGCTTAACCTACCCACAGGCGCAATCAAGAATGGATACAATTTTAGGCAAGGAAAGTGAGCTAGTAATCAGACAATGATGTTTCCAATTGTCTCAAGGGAATGTTACAGAAGTCTGAAAAAAAAATTCCTCTAAACAAAAATCAAGTGTAATTCACTTTATGAATGCCATACACCACTTTTGGGGGGGCGGTGGCGATGGTGAAGGGAACGGATGGAAATGAGAAAAACAAACCGTGGTAGTGTTGCAACTCCCAGAAGATTGAGGAATCTTGCCTTAGAGGGCCTTGGAAAGTGCAAGAACCAATCCAGAAGGCCAAATGCCTGTATGGGTAAAAGGCAGCCTTGAAGAGCCAAAATCGGCTTGGAGTTTCTCAAAATAGATGAAACAACATAAAAATAAAAATCAACATTCTTGAAAAAAGAGAGAGTTTGGTATTCGTTGCTGTTGTTTTAAAGTATGAGAACTAGCAATCTCATCCGGGTTGCCAGCTGTGGCTCCCCAATTAGTTGGAAGCTGTTAGTGGTGCTAAAGCCAGGAGAGAGAATAAGTGAGGCATGGGAGGGTTTTTCTCCCCTGAGATTGCATTAGATATTTGAGTGAGCAGGTGATTTGTTGAAACTTTGGAAAAGTCATATTACCACGTGCTAACTTGGACTAGTTTGGAGAACTTGCTCAGATGTGGTCTGAATATATTTATTATGCTAATCCTGATGCTTGGTACCAAGATGTACTTAGAGGGAAACATCAATCTGAAGAGATGGCTGATGATCGGAGGAGCACCTTGGCTTGAAAGGAGTCTCAGAGTGCCTGCTCCTTGGCAGGCTCTCTGTTAGGTGTTGGGGGTGCCCAGAGGAAGAAGACATAGTCCCTTTTGTCAAGGCGCTCACAGTCTAGTGGGGGAGCATACGAGTAAACAGGCTTCTCAGGAAACTTGTAGGATTAAATAGGGTGAAAAGGGCTAGAAAATACCTTCAGGAAATTGGCTGAAATGGTCACAATAGCCAGCCTGGTCAATGGAAAAAGAAACTGAAGAGATGAAGTGGGAGATAGGAAGAAGTCGCTTAATAGAGCCACCATCTTAAACAGAGTTTTCTTAATTCTTGGAGCAAATTCTGTTTGTAAGCATTAGGAAATACAGGCATAAGAAGATTTCGATGGATGTTAGCTGACACAGATGGTGTCAGCTTGGCAATGTGGTTTTTTTCTTATGGGCTGGTAGGTTGTATCCAATGTTTTGATGCAATATTTTTGAGCATTCTGCTGCTTCCATCTTACAGTTGCAATGTTTGCTGTTCACTGTAGCCTAGAAAGAGTCTGCTTATTACCAACCTGGGAGAAAAGAGGTCCGGATTTGTCTGCTATGAGACAAGACAGAAAATATGTTTTCTCCTTAAATGGCAGCTATCAATAGGACCACGCCAACTCTAGTGTTTGATGCATATACAAAAGCATGGGTCTTAAGAGGTATCTTATTACTCATTTCTAAGAAAATTGAAGATAATCACTTATAACTTGTGCACATGATACATCATTTGGAAAGAATTTCACTGGGGATCATATTGCTCAACTGAAAAGTTCTGGCATGCTGAATTTGTACATTTTTGTGAATGCTTCCTTTTACTCTGATCTCTAGCTTTTTTCCTGCATATGGTTATTTGTATGTTTTAGATTATAAGCTCCTTAAAGGGAAAGCACTGTATTTGATGCAGTGTGGAGCCCAATGCTAAGAGTACCATAGCATGTTTCGTAAATAATAGATAATAGCATTTCTAGATCATTATGTATTCTTTGATGAAACTCTCAAATCCTTTCTTAAGCTATATGTCATCTTACTTAAAGTCTAAGTCCAAATTTTTATGAGACATATTGAGGTATGTGGACAAACTTCAAGCTGCATATATTTTGACTGGAGACTGATTCAGGCTTACCTCAGTTAGCTGGCGACTCTTACCGTCAGGCAGGGCTTATTAAGGTTGAGATTAAGGTTGAGTACTCAGAGAACAAATTGAAATTAGCAACATTGTTATGACTGGCTTAGTATCATTAAAGATCAACAGTTATTATAGCACATAAATTGTAAGACATCTCTTAAATCAAACTCTCTTTGATTTAATGTCAGCTAGACCTTTCTCGCTAATGTTGACATTACCATATTTGGGGGTTGAGCTATAACACATGCATGAACCTGTTGAAGTACCTCACAGGTTTCTGTAACCTGGAATCAGAATTTGTGCACAGCCTCAATTCCAGAGATCACACCAGGAGCCAGCATCTCGTCAGCCCTAGCTGAACTTCTAAGCGGGCTCGGTGTTTTTTTGTTAATCTAAGGTCTAATGGAAAGTGTGGGCTGAAAAATCCCCCCCTCTTCTGCCCATGTTTAGCAAGTTGTCAGGCTTGAAACAGGATCCCGAGCACTCCATTAAGAAATGAGTACCGGAAAATAAGAGTCCAAGTCATGGGCCCCCAACTGGCTTTAGAAAGAGCATAAAGTAATGGAAATTTATCTCCTGAAACATAATGACAGTAAAAATGTTATTCACAAAGCATCCTGAAGGTGAGCATTATCAGCAGAGAAAACGTGCCTTTTGAAATGCTGTGTGTGAGCGGAAAACGCTCACTGGAACATTATAGTCTTACTTGAATGCCTGTTGAACAGACAATGTAAAGATTTAGTTCTCTTCTTCAGATTAGGCCAATTGAATATTAATTATCCAAGTGCTAATTATTAGAAATACTCGTTTGCCATTTTTAAATAAAAATGAATCCAGATTGATTAACAGGGAATGCACTTCCATGTTACAGCCTTATTTGAGAGTTTGTATTTTTTTCTCATGAATAAAAAGGAGTCAATGTTAGGACCAAAATGCGTTGCTAGTGTTCTGAACAGTTAATTACGTCTAGTAGCTGAAATTGCATTTATATGCTAGATTAGTAAATCTACTAAGCTCTTTGAAGTATACTTAATAGGCTTATATTGATAAATAATTGATAGGAAGACAGATAAAATACAAGCGAAAGTGGCAGTAAAAAGGGACAGAGAAGTTAAAGCGACTGTAAATGAAACTTCCAACCACTGGATTCCAACCATTCACCTGAAAGTTGAAAGATGTACATTTCTCAGAAGTGGAAATTTTGAGAGTTTTCAGTATTTTTCAAAATTTACACAATGAAGCATGCATTTATTTCTTAAAAATTCAGCAAAACTTTAGAATTTTAATTGGCTTTTTTGAATCTGCCTTTGAATATAAGTTTATTACTGGAAAATTAGAAATCCTGATTATGGTATCTTTAAGGTATGTGTTTGTAATTATTTATATATCCTTATTAGATTGTGATTTTCTCAGGGTTATAGGGGCTGTGTTTTATCTTTGTATCCTCAGTGTCTAGCATAGTGCATAGTAACAAATAACAGGTATGCAACAAAATTTGTAGGCTAAATAAATAAATGGAATTATAAATTTATTGTAACCATAAACTTTCCATAAAACCATTATTTAAGTAGTTGATTCATTTTTACTAATATACTAAAATTTCTAAAGAAGGAACTACTTTTTCAGGTCAAAAATCCATTTGTTGCCTATAGGTAAGTGATAAAGGACATTGGTTTAATGCATTTGGCTGTATATAACTCCCTGGGAAAAGTAGAATAGCCAAGACTTACAAGAGGTAAGTAGTTTGTACTTGTTTACAAGGTTATTTTAAGAAGTTAAAAATAAATTTAATATGTCTACATGTACATAAATGCATATTACATCAGTGCATACATTTAACTTCACTTTACAGATCTGTATTATTTAGTGTGAAAATAATGCAACTGGTGTCAGTTACAGAGTACTAAATGTATATATATATACACACATATACATATACTAAATGTATATCAGTTTTTCTTCAGTGTTCGTTGTACCTTACTTATAACATCAAGCTTCATAAATGTACATCTAAAAGGACGTAATTCAAAGTGGATTTTCAGCCATGGGAATTTTATTGAATATAAAGGGCCTTATGAAAGTCCTCTTAATTTCTGTATGCATTAGGGCATACTTTTAAAGTTGGCTAGCGATGTTCTTGCAGATACAGACCCAAGTAGTAAAGAGGGGAAAAGAGAAAAAGATTATGATTGTTTAAAAATAATATTAGATTTGAATAGTTTCCTTCTTAATTATGATTCTGTTCTCTGTCTCCCAAACTTTGCACACTGGTACTTCCAGTATGTATCATGGCATCCTGGGATTCTCCATTGCTCATTGTCAAATTTTGGTTTGGATGATTGAAGCTGAGGGAAACATGGTGAAGACAGGAAAAGTTAGGGTGACAGATACAGGGAGTAGGTAAAAAGTCCTCCCTCTCGTATGTATCAGAAAGTTAACTCACACATAACAGACTAAAAGGATCGGGAAACATTTGAACATGGAAATTAACATGTGTGCAGAGACAATACAGAGGTATGCTCCAATTACATTCAGCTCCCAGAATTACCTTATTTGTACTTCTTATTTAGTATCCATGATTTTGAAGTTCATTGTTTATGCATAGCCTCTGACAGACCCTGTGCTCATTGAATGTAGGAGTCATGTTTGACTGTCACAGTATCCTCTAGAGTGGTGAGCAGAGTGCCTTATACAGAGTTATTATTAAAAGTCGAAATGAATGTAAGAATAAACACATAAA
This sequence comes from Cervus canadensis, assembly GCF_019320065.1. NCBI lineage: Eukaryota > Metazoa > Chordata > Mammalia > Artiodactyla > Cervidae > Cervus > Cervus canadensis. Next base: position 116,709,444 of record NC_057419.1, read on the forward strand.
GACATAGTTTGGAGGACTTTATCACTGTCATGTGACATCCTAGGATGCCATGTGTGCTAAGTTTCTCAGCCGTGTCTGACTCTTTGTGACACCATGGACCATAGCCCACCAGGCTCCTCTGTCCATGGGATTCTCCAGGCAAGAATTCTGGAGTGGGTGGCCACGCCCTCCTCCAGGGGATCTTCCTGGCCCAGGGATTGAACCCAAGTCTCTTAAGTCTCCTCAATTAGCAGGTGGGTTCTTTACCACTAGCGCCACCCAGGAAGCCCTCAGGATGCTATGTATCTAGAGAAAGGCTGATTTTCTGAATGCATCATTTTCTAAATTGATTTGTAGCAGAGACTGAGGAAGGGGAGTGGTGAAGTTGAAGCATATTTTTCTATTCTTTGTGACCCTGGGAGCCTTGTTGCCCCTCTTGAAAAACTGAAGTTTGACAAGTAGAGAGATTTTAGCTGCAGCTTTATCTGAATGTGGTATTTGTATATGTTTTATGTATATATTAATAGATTATATATGTATAAATATATGTTTCTGTTATTTTGATAGCAACAATTAATAATTATGTGTTATTTAAACTGTTTGAAAGTTGTGAGTTGCTACTCTTTGCAGTGGGTGGTCTTTCACAATCATACCTTACATTTGTGTCATGAAAGCTTTGCTTTTATATCTTATGTACAAACAATGCAACCACTCATAAAGTGTCTTCAGGTTCTGAGTTCCACAGATCTGCTTGGTTCCAACAGCCCCCATACATATGTGTATACTTGTACATACACACATGTAAAATACCCCTATAACTGTCCACCCTTAATATAGCTTTTCAGCACCTAAGTAAACCATTTTCAGTTGGATTCACCCAAAGTGTTACAGACCTAATTGTCACTGATATAGAGCTACTGCTCATTTATTGAGTTCCTTCATTTCCCTAAGTACAGAGATATGATCCTTGTTCAAGTTGTGATGGTTAACCCGTACTGTGAATTTGGCTCATTTTGGAGAACTACATCTAGCGCTGGCTTGATTGCATGTTGAGCTCTCTGGAAATGAGATTATGACCCAAGAGATACTTTTCAAGTTAGGTTACATGGAGTGATTTTATTGGGGAACCACATTTAACTATTTTGAAAAACAGATGGAAATTCTCAGAAAATGAACCTATTAATAATGAACTTTGTATGCTGCTGCATAGTCGCTTCAGTTGTGTCCAACTCTGTGCGACCCCATAGACGGCAGCCCACCAGGCTCCGCCGTCCCTGGGATTCTCCAGGCAAGAACACTGGAGTGGGTTGCCATTTCCTTCTCCAAGGCATGAAAGTGAAAAGTGAAAGTGAAGTCACTCAGTCGTGTCTGACTCTTCATGACCCCATGGGCTGCAGCGTACCAGGCTCCTCCGTCCATGGGATTTTCCAGGCAAGAGTACTGGAGTGGGGTGCCATTGCCTTCTCTGACTTTGTATGCTATCTCTGAATAAATATTACAAGTTTTTCATTCATTCTTCAACCAACATTTATTGAGCACTGATTCTATGCCAGGTACTGAGCTAGGAGCTGATGAATAAGATAAAACCACTGCTTAGGGAGGGAGCCAGTAAGGAAAACTATGGATGTCAAGGCAGCGTGATGAGCTGGGTGCCCTGTGCAGATCTGGTCGCTGTTGAATTATGGAAGAGGGTAACCAGTTGCCTTAAGTGGGCTGTCCTGTAAAGGTATGTGGAAAGGTCCAGAGTTACTAGACAAAATGAGACATTTGTTGTATTGGACTAGTTTGGGTTGTTTGGAGTGCAGATGTGGGGAAAGTAGAGGAAAGATGAACAAGAGAAGTATGTAGGAAATGCTAAGGAGTTTTGATGAACTGTATCCAAGGATGACGAGGAGCCATGAAAACATTTTTAAGAAGAGGAAACACCATTCAGTATGGAGGATAACTGGAGAGTGAGTGGTGGCAGGGAGTTTTAATAACGCAGGTGAAAAGGCAGGGCAGTAAATAGGAATAGAGGAGGTAGGATAGACATGACTTGTTGACTGGTTATGAGGATAGAAGGATGAGTCTAGAACTTCTAGTTTTGCTGGGTGGTGGGGCCACAGCAGATAATAGGTGCTCAGTAAATATTTGCTGAATGAATGAGTGAAACATAGGAGGAACATGTTTTTGAGGGGTAAAATAATGAGTTTGATTTTGAACAGGTTGAGTCTGAGGGGTCCTTTGATTATTGGGGCAGAAATGCCTGGTAGGTAGTTGAGGTTGTGTTTTGGACCATAGAAGAGAGAGCAGTCAGGGCTGGAGGTGTCTATTTGGACATTATCAGCATGTAGATAGTAACTTAAAACTGGGGATAGATAGATGAGATCTCGGGGAAAGGGTGTATATATTCTTCTGGAGTTCCGGAGAAGCAGGATTGCGAATCATTAGTATATAGGCTCAAGTTGGAACTCATGGGTGTGGATGATATTTTCCAGGCTTTTGCATGTGACATGTCTTAAAATCTGTTTTGCCAACATCTGGTGATTTTTCAGAAAAAAAAAAAAAAAAAAAAAAAGACCAGCCAAAGACTTTAAGAACTCACTTGATTAAAAGTATGAGTATGTGTTGTCATAGTGCAAGACTTTGCAAAAAAGATAATGTCCTCCAACATACACACACACAGACCTCTGTGTAGAAAAATACATTAGAAGCAACGGATCAGACTTCTATTATTTTTGATAGCAATAATTAATAATTATGTGTGTCATTTAAACTGTTTGAAAGTTGTTGTTAACTCTTAGCGGTGGGTGGTCTTTCGCAGTCATACCTTACATTTACGTTGGTAAAGCCTTGTTTTTATATATCTTATGTGCAAACAATTCAGCCACTCATAAAGTGTCAGCAGGTTCTGAGTTCCACAGATCTGCTTGGTTCCAACATGGAGGTCCCTCTGGCTCTCCTGCTTTGGAGAGAAAGAAAGCTCTAACTGTGTGTAGCTTTGGAGCTCTGGTCTCTATTCCATTTTAGACTGGGCCCTGCTGACGAGTCTTTGAAACATGTGGTTTCAGGCAAATACTAGGAATACTTATGTAATTGGGTTGGTCTTTTCCTTTTTTCTTTATTTTTAATTGGAGGATAATTGCTTCACAATATTGTGTTGGCTTCTGCCATACAAAACCATGAATCAGTCACAAGCATACATATTTCCCTTCCCTCCTGAACCTTCCCCCCAAAGTGTCTACGGAGATGGGAATTTTTTTGGTTGGTGGGGGGGAAAGGGTTGTTTACTTTTCTGTTTCTCTGGCAAAATGGTTTCTTTAATTTCTCTGTTGTTGCTGAGGTTACCATTTTCATTCAACATAAGCTTGAAACTCCTTGTTCTTCAGTAGATTTTTTGAGTCTACTTTCTTTGATGGACTAGTTTGGAAGGGCACAGGAGAAGAGCATGGAGACTACAATTCAGAGTGCCAACTGGATGTCACTTGTTTTATGTTTAATCTCTCATGTAATCTACACAGCAAAGTTAAAAGGTAGGTGCTGTCATCTCCATTTTACAGATGAAGAAACTGAGGCCCAGAAATGTTTCCTTTCCCCAAGGTTGTTTAAGTAGTGGAGCCAGGATTTACATCCAGATTAGTCTCACTCCATAGCTCATGCTCTTTCCAGTATTCACATTGTATTATGAGGGGAAAGAATATGGCCTGGATGGGTGTAAAGTTTTTGGCCTAAATTCCCACCCTCCTTTGACTTTTGTGATGCTGTACACTCTGGCTTCCCCTCCTAATTGTACAACTGATTGTGTCTGTGCTTGTTTATGCTCTTCCTCCCACCCTTTATTAGACACAAGTGTTCCAGGCGGGTTTGTCCTTTGCCCTTTCTTTTCTCTTTGTTCATTCCCACAACCATTCCCATGACTTCATTATCTTCACTGCTTGAATGACTCCCCCATCTTTTTCCAGCCTGACCTCTTCCTTGCCATCCAGTTCAGTATTTCCCAGTTGCCTGTTGGATATCTCCATCCAGCAGTCCTACCAGTGTTTCACTTTCAACACAGTAAAAAATTAGTCCATCATTTTCTTTCTTACCTGCCCAAACCTGCCTCTCTCCAGCATTCTTATTTCTGGTGATAGCATCTCTGCATGGTACCCAACTTGAAACCTTGAAATCATCTTTGACTTCTCTTTTTCTACATCTCACATCCAAATCAGATGGCTGAGTCCTGCAAGTCTGCCTCCATCTTGCCTCTCACTCTTATCCTGTTGACATGTGTGCCCTCTATTTAAGCATAACAGGCCGCTAACTCATTACTGAGAGGATCCTGTAGTTGTCTGCCTTCAAGCCTTTACTTATAAACCACCTGACTATCTTCCTCTCTTTGGTGCCTGTGGCCGTCTTACCCATTTTTCAAGGTGTCAGTGCAATGTCATGTTCTTCATGAATCACTTTATGATTCCCCAAGACTAGATGTGATTGTCCCTTTGAACTGTGTGATGAATGAACTTTTATGGCCTTGGTTCTTCTTTGCTCTTGTAATTATTTATATACTTGTTTCTTCTTACTAGATCCTTGCTCATTAATGTGTGGCCCTTGGACCAGCAGCATCAGCAGCATCTGGGAGCTTGTAAGAAAATGTAGAATCTGGGTTTCAAAACAGAAAGAAAAAAGCAGAATCTCAGGTGCCACCCCAGATCTACTGAAGCCGAACTTCTATTTTTTTTAAAACAGGATTCCCCCCAGGTTACTTGTATGCATATATAAACTCCTTGAGGGTAAGAACCTTGGAGCACTTAAAGAGAGTGTCTTGCATATAATAGATCATTGTTCTTTTGACTTCTCAAGTTTGTGCTCTGCTGCAGCTGTTTTTTCACTGATGTGAATGGTGGGGTGAGGGTGGAAAGGAGGGTGGGAAGAGGGGGAAGGAGAGAGAGATTCGGAGAGCGTGGGGGGAGAGAAAGAGAATGTAGGGGTTTAAGAAAGTGAGAAGGCATAGCCTACGGGATCTTTGCTCATTTGCTAATAACTTTACAACTAGTTTGGAAAATAGTCTTTGCTCCCCTATAGTCTAGGCCTTGGCTTAATTTAACGTGGCCAGAGGCAGCATCTCTTGTGATCATTTTGCTCTTACTCTAGGGAACTAGGAACTTCCTGTAGTTCATAAGAATCTGCTTGCAATGCTGGAGACCCAGGTTCGACCCCTGGGTCGGGAAGATTCTCTGGAGAAGGGAATGGCAACCCACACCAGTCTTCTTGCCTGGAGAATCTAGGGCTTCCCAGTTGGCGTGGTGGTAAAGAATCCTCCTGCCCATGCAGGAGACACAGATTCCATCGCTGGGTCAGGAAAATGTCCTGAAGGAGGAAATAGCAACCCACTCCAGTTTTCTTGCCTGGGAAATCCCAAGGACAGAGGAGCCTGGTGGGCTACAGTCCACGGGGTTGCAGAGTTGGACACAGCTGAGCCCATGCACATGCACTAGGAAAGTAATGGTTTCCCACGTTCTCTTTTGCTGCATTCTGGGGTGTGTCTTCTCTGGCCATCTCCCCAAGTCAGAGCTGAGCCTGTGAGGAGTTGCAAAGAGCCACAGGAGAACTCTGCTGTGTTTCAAATAGTCCCTTCTGTTTTCAGAAACAGATTTTCTGCTTTGTTTTCAAACTTCAAAGTCTGTTTCTGAAATAAGGTTTATTTTCCCCCACGGAATTCTGAAGGTTTTATACAAGTGTTAATTTCTAAAACCCAAGTCATTCCTTGCCTTTGAAACTTCAGTGCTGTGGGTCAATTTAATAACGTTGCCTGAAGGTTCTTTTGGCCTTCAAAAGCTGTCAGATTGCCTTTTTTGTTCTTTGAGAAAGTGAGGTTGCCTCATTCACAATGCCTGAAGGTGATGTTGGAATCAACATTTATTCAGTTATTTAGAGTCTCTCCCCACCCCTCAACGATATTCAGTTTTATTTTCAAGTGAGGTCTTGGTGGCGCAAGATGTTTTACCAACTAACAAATTCCCCAAAGCTCAGGAGCATTCCCTAGAGGACTGATAAGTAGCCCTAGTCCCTCTGACACCCACAGTAAGGGAAAGAGTGGGTGTTCTGTGTGCTCTTATCTTCCTTTTTCGCCTTCGTCTTTCCCACCCGCACATTCTTTCAAGTGGTGATAGTTTAGAACAGAAGGTGTTTTATGGTTTGCTATATTTATTGAATGGTTTTGTGTTTCTTGTTCTCTTAAAAAGATGAGTGGAATGCTTTGTATTTCCCTCGCTATTTTTAAAGTGGCGTTTCCTTTTCCTATTGCTTCTGATTTTTTCTCCCCTCTTTCCCCCTGTCTTCCTCTGCCGCCTCCACATCCGCTTGCCCTCAGTAATTCTGGAGAGAAAACAGGCTTTGCATTTCTGCCCACATATTGGGTTGGGGCACCTGGTTACTTCTCTTGGGATATTGTGAAATTCACTTCCTTAGTTTGGAAATGAAGAGGTCTAAAATGTGCACTGATGAATTTACACTCCACTTTCTAAGAACTCTTGAGTAGTTAAGAGGCTTCTTGTATAGATAGAACAAGGCTAAATATATCTGACTTGAATACCTCTGATCGTTGCAATATAGTTTACATTTGTTCTTACTTTGTCATAATTCTCAATGAATGCAAATTGCATCTCTGTTCTTCAAAATCTCTTTTCTTACACGGAATGCCTTTCCTTTTTCTCGGGTTAAGGGAGCCCCTTTGAAACACTGCTAACATGGGGTAGAACTGCCACCTACCTTGTAGGCTAACCAAACTAGTCTGCTTTTCCGTGATAAAGGGATCACATTTCAGGACATTGTTTCACTTGTAGGATTTTAGTGGCCTAGTTTCAAATTTGACTGCAGGTTAGAGAGTGTATTCCAATTGGAGTATTCTGTGGTATTTTTTTTCTTTGTGTTTACACTTTGGGGATCTTGGGTTTGTCCTATATCTATTATCTCTTCCAAGCCTGGCCAAGGTTGTTAGGTTATGCAGTTATGTATAAATATTTAACAAGATAAGTTAGACAAAATGTGCTTAAAGATACTTTAGCCCTCCCCCCAACCTCCTCACCACCGCGGGCCCCAGCTCGGTTTTTTTGTGAACTCACAGATGGTTGTTTTATCTCACATGTTTAGATTTGGAAGACATTCCTTTGCACTTTGCTTGATGGACACAGTGAAATGGAAGCTTTTCAGTCAATCTTGACTACCAAAATGGTAGCACGAAGGAACAGATAACATTAGGCTCCTCTTCCTATTTTTTTTTTCCTGACCAGTTATCCAAACTCCCCTAAGCCAGACGAGTTTTAAGCATGAGATTGTATGTTTTTTAAGAAAATATTTTGGATAAAGACTAATGCTCTCAAGTCCGGAATAACAATTAGTACCATTCATTAATCAGGGGCATGTTTTGACTTTGAGTCCTGGCGAGGAAATATAAACTGTGAAAGTCACACATATATATGAACCTCAGGCAAATTTATGACTTGTCAACCTTTTAAGGTTAAATTCTTAACCCCAAATCGGGGCTGGCTTTATATGTGGAGTTTGACACATTCCTCTGGGCCACTGAACACCCGCCTCCCTGAGCCCTTTGCCTAACAGCAGCTAATGGCCTAATGAGCAAGAAGGATTTCTGCCTCTTATCAGCTGCCTAAACAGCAACAGGAAGGCTGATATACAGAGTATAGGTCAAAACCTGAGTTCTTGAACCAAAAAAACCACAGGGTCAGTTTAAAACTCTGGATATATGGCATGGCTATAGTCATCAATACCTGTCAGTAAAGGAGCTGGACACTTGAGTTCAAACACATAGTTAATAGTTGTCAAAAGCATGAACAGTCTAATTAATTTTGCTAGTAGTCCTCTCCTTTGTTTAGTTCTTCTATAAATAGCCTTCATATAGTCTTTAATGAGCTTTTAGTTTGTGCCTGGAAGTTGTTGTGGTCATGCGGCAGGAGTGTTTGATTGTCAGATGGTGATGATGATGGAGGCAAGGGTATTTATATTTTGGCCCCGATTTTGAAAGGGGCTGCCAGATAAAGGTAAATAGATCTCTACTACTACTTTTCTTCCTTTTCAAGATGGAGTTTTTGAATAAATACACACTCAACTTGCCACAGAGTCAGAGTAAACCTTTGTGATTCTTCATATTGTACTCAGACCTTTTTAAGGAGAAAAAGAGTCATGGCTTGTTTCTTAGATCCACTTGGAATCCAGGCTCAGACTCGCATAGGATAAATATTTTAGGGGATTCAGTGCCCATCATAGTGAAAGCCCCTTGACTTTCATCTTCCGCATTTGCATTTTTTCAGAGACAATAATGAAAACATTTTTTTTCAGATTCCGTTCCGTTATTGAAAATCCTATTTACATAAACAGGCATTGTTGTGGCTTAGGGAAGAATGTGGGGTCCCATTCTTTAGCTCCTTGTATATCTTTGCTAAGGCTTGTCTAAATAGAAGTAATGACGCTTTAGTCTAAGCAGCTTTTCTCATTTAGGTAAGCAGGGTGGTTTGAAATTTCAGTTTACTAGATAATTGAGTTTCTTCTTCTTAATTATTTCAGGCATGCAGGTTGCTCTCTTGATAGCAAAGACCTTAAAAATCTAGTAATCTCCTTCGGCATCCGTTGGGTAATAAAATCCTGTGCATTTTCAGGGGTTAATTTTCATGACAATTGTGTATCCCCTCCCCACCCACGACCCAACCCCCTCCCCTGAAGAAATTCTGCTGTCTGTTAGGGCTTTGATCTCCTCACATTTGCAAAAAGCACACTTAAAAAATATATAAGGATGATGCTGGAATAACTGGATCTAGAGGAAATTTAAATATATTCAGATTCATGCTCATTACACAACTTTCATTTAGGGTTTATAATAGCCTTGTCATATTCTTCAGAAAATCATCTGCCTGACTTTGCCAGGCTTGGTTTTCTGCCCTGAATGAAAAACTGAAGATCAGCAAAACTGGAGCCTAACTATCCCCTATTCTATCCTATTTCTCGAAAAAAAAAAAAGGAAAAAAAATGAAAGAAAAGTTCTCGCAGGTCATCTAGTGCATAGTGAGGTGAGGAAAACCTTTAAAAAAAAAAAAAAGCTCAGGCTGCCTTCACATCTGCTATTCATTCCCACTGGTGTGACTTCAATTCAGCAAGTTTTTATTGAGCACCTGTGCTGGGGGCGGTGCTAATAATCATTAACATTTATTGAGCCAGGCACTGTGCTAAGCCCTTTATGGGCAACATCCCATTTAATCTTTACAATAGAACTACCAGGTGGGTATGATTTCTCCCATTTTACAGATAAGGAAATAGAGGCTTACAGAAGTTTAGTGACTTGTCCAAGTTTGAATAACCACGAAATGAATTAAATCTGCTTAGGCTGGTTTCAGAGCCATGTTCCTAATCACTACTCTTGTGGTGGGCTCAGCATTTCTGGGAATTATTTTTGAAACCAGTTTTGAGAATCCAGTATATGTCAGATACTAGGGGTTTGAAGTAAAACAACAACAACAACAGCTCTACTCTCTGTTCTTGATGGGGGAGGCAGACATGGAGACTGATGAGGACCAGGCTTGGAGGGGTCTCTGTATCTGTTGAGGGTAAGGAGGAGGGCATGGGAAGAGTGAAGGCTTGCATCTGTGGGAATGCTGCATCCCAAATGTAGCTCAGCAGACAGGGGTCATGGGCATTTGATTTTCCTGTTCAGTGAAGGTTATCATCTCTGGGTTGATCTGCCTCAGTGATTGCATCAAATGGTTTCCATCACTGCCCTCGTTGTCTGTAGCATCAGCTACCTTGAACCGCTATACTCTTTAGATATACTTGCAGGGTCAGCATGGTTTGGGGAGAATTGGCCCCATAGTTCCCATATTGTTTCTACTTTATTTCAGTTCTTTCTTTTAAAAAAGTAAAAATTAAATGAGGCAGATATTCCCAAATCAAATTACTGTGGTCTCAAGAGCTGGTGGCTTTCTGAAGGCAGGTCATATAAGACTAGCAGCTCGCAGGGAGGTCCTAGATCCAGGCTTAGTTCCTTCAGCTTGATCTGGAGCCCTCCCGGCACTGCCTCTTGGAGCCCACACTGGGCTCTGGAGAGCTCTGTATCTGAATCATCCTTAGCCAGACAGGAGAATGAAGTTACTATTAGCATTTTGAGTTTTTCAGTGAAATCCTGGGATGGGAAGGCAAATCCCCAAATCACCTGTTTGGGTAATTTATTTTTGTTTTTAGTAGCTCCCGAAGAAAGCAAGGAGGAAAAAAGTCACTACTGAGTATCACAGAACCATCTTTTATGTGTTGCAGTAATAACTTAAAATTTCCTCAATTTTTGGAAACATTTGGTTCAGGGCAAAGTGAATTCACCAACGTGTGTGTGTGTGTGTGTGTGTGTGTGTCAGGGCAAAGTGAATTCACCAACGTGTGTGTGTGTGTGTGTGTGTGTGTGTGTGTGTCAGGGCAAAGTGAATTCACCAACGTGTGTGTGTGTGTGTGTGTTTGAAACAATATTCTTTAGTTTCCAATCTCAGCTTGCCCCACCTCATGTCTCCAAGTTTCTTACAGCTGCTTTGCTTGCCAACTCCTCTCCCATGCACTTTCTCCTTCATTAAATCTCTTCCACGGAAGGGGTTGCCACCAAGTCTAGACTTCAGTAACACACAAGAGGAGGGCCAATTAGTGAAGATTTTGATTCATATTACATGAGAGTCGGGGGAGGAGGAGGAGGAAAATCTGTCCTTCCCAGTCCTTCAGATACTAAAGTTCTAACACAACAGTATGCTGAAGATGTATAAAATTACTGGAGCATTTACACAGCTATTCCCCAAGATGGCATAAATGCCACAGCACTAGAGCATGTCAGTGTAGACACTCAGATCAGCTGAAGGATAGGAAAAAGGAAAAGATCAATAACATTGCTTCTCACTAAGGGATCAAGAGTGAGGGTTTGATTTTCTTTTGGTTGCATTTTGCTCAGGTGCAATGTGTCTGTTGTACTAACAAGGCAACTGGCTCCCTTTTCCACAGGTTCCTATCATAGGGAAAGGGGAAAGATAAAATAGAGGGCACAGATTATTTACAGTGGCTGAGAAAGTAATTACAAGGTGCAATGGCTTGAAACTGAAATTTAGGTTAGCCATTAGAGCCGGGAGAAGCATCTTAACAGTAAGGGCAATTGGGCATCGGAAAGATTTGCTTGGGAGCTGGTTAAACAGCATCTCCAGAAGTGCTGGAAGACTAGGGTACCTATAATGTGAAGAAAGACATTGGGATATGCCAGCTCTCTTTGTGGCTGTTCACTTGCTAATAGCTTAAAACTCTTTTTTTTCATGTAAATGAAATACATCTAATTTATCAGACTTAAGAAAACAAACAGGGATTTCCCTGGAGGTCCAGTGGCTAAGACTCTGCACTCCCCATACAGGGTGCCCAGGTTCAATCCCTGGTCAGGTAGCTACATCCCACACTCAGCAACTAAAGAGCCTGCACGCTGCAATGAAGACTGAGGATGCTGAGCGGTATAAGGAAGACCTGGTGCAGCTAAATAAATAAATACTTAAAAAAGATAACAAACACATTTGAGCACTGAGAATGAGGCATTTGGATTAGTCTGAGCACCCTTCTAACAACTTTTCTGGAATACAAGCCAAGGGCTAAGGCAATATTATTATTTTTTGCTTCTGCAAGATGTCTGCTTTATGGCTTGGGACTAATGCTGTTAAAGTGACATTTGGGCTTTGTCAGTAGGACTTTCTCAAGGCTGAACATAGATAAAATTTTGTTTTTGTCCCTTTTGATCTTTTTTAAAACTTTCACTTTAACTGTCCAGGTGTTCTGGGTTAACTCCCACCCCCTCTTTCCTGTGCTGAAGGAAGCTCCCACATAAACTCTTTAGGTTTGAAGTAAGAGAATTACTCAAGAAGTGTTGCACTTTAAGATAACACCTGATGAAATTGCTTAATCAAAGTAGTAACTCATTCATGATGAAACATTGAGACATTACTAGGCAGAGACTTGGGGACTTCCCAGGTGGCTCAGTGGGTAAAGAAACCGCCTGCAATGCAGGAGATGCAGGTTTGATCCCTGGGTCGGGAAGATCCGCTGGAGAAGGAAATGGCAACCAACTCCAGTATTCTTGCTGGGGAAATCCCATGGACAGAGGGGCCTGGCGGGCTACAGTTCACGGGGTTGCAAAAAGTCAGACATGACCACACACGCATAGGCAGATACTTATAGGTGGTAGAGAGGAGGGTGTATTAGTTTCCTTGGGCCGTCGTAATAAATTACCTCAAATTTTGTGGCTTAAAACAAGTGAGTTTATTATCTCATAATTCTGGAGGCCAGAAGTACAAAATCAAAGTATCAGCTGAATTCCCTCTATAGGCTGTAAGAGAATCCTCCCTGGCCTCTTCCAGCTTCTGTTGACTCCAAGCCTTTCTTGGCTTGTGGCTGCATCAATCCAGTCCTTGCCTCTGTCTTCACATGGCCTTCTGTTCTTCCTGTATCTCCTCTGTGTGTGTGTTGTTCATAAGGACATGTCATTGGATTTAGGGCCCACCTAGATAATCCAGGATGACCTCATCACGAGATCTTTAGTTTAATCACATCTTCAAGACCTATTTTCCCAAATAAGATCACATTCACTGGTTCTAGGGGTTAGGAGGTGGACATCATCCATCATCTTTTTAGGGGTACCATTCAATCCACTATAGAAGAGAACTTTCAGGGCCTCTTGAATCATACCAATTTACCAGAGCTTTCTATTCTACGGGTAACTTGTTCTAGGGAAGCTTAAATTTGGTTGGAACATTTCAGTGTGTTTCCTGAAGGGGATGTGGGTGGCAATTGCTGTTAACCCACTTTCTAAATGGGAGTGAAATGACTTACCTAGTCACGCTGGATCAGAAGAAGAGTTCTGAAAGAGTAGGCTACCATATTATTATTCAGCATGGACTTGGTGTCTTAACTCTTGGCCTTATTGGATTGGATTTTTTTCTTATAAAAATATATCTTTTTCTAAACACTTTGGCCATAAGAAGGCAATCATTGCCTATTAGCCACTTGAAAAACCTTTCAGATCCTTTTCAGGGGATCTGTAGGGTCAAAGTGGTTGGTGTGTTTTCAACCTAGTTTTTGTGGTTTGCAGAAACATCAGGTACAGGGATTTTACAAACCAGAGACATCTGTGAAGCAAAAGGTTGCTTTTTTAGGGTCAGGTATACTGAGTCTTGGTCTTACCTGGTGGCTCAGTGGTAAAGAATCTGCCTGCAATGCAGGAGCTTCAGGAGACACAGGTTCAATCCCTGGGTCGGGAAGATCCCAAAGAGAAGGGAATGGCAACCCACTCCAGTATTCTTGCCTGGAGAATTCCATAGACAGAGGAGTCTGGCAGGATACAGTCCATGGAGTTTCAAAGAGTTGGACACGACTGAGTGACTAAACAACAATTCCTAGTCTAGAATGGGCTCAGTGATTATCAATTAACCTATAGTTGGAAACAGACTCTCAGACTGGAAATTATCTATGCAGTCATCTAGTGAGGCCCAGATTTGAAAAGGCTTTTGGTTGAGTTGTCCTTGGTAGCAGAGCAGGTAATAACACTTTAGTCTTGATACACAAGGGTTCTTTCTCCCCCACTGCCCCAATGTGATTTCATACACAGGGGGAATGGCCTAGCACTTAGATTGGGCCTAGGTTGTTGAAATTCTCAGCTATGCTTCAGGTCTACATGTTTGAAGATTGTATCTGAAAAATAAAAATTACACATCTCCTAAAATATGGGATCTCTGCTACTTATCTGAGTAGAATAGCAATTAGTGAAAGAGCGACTTGGGGAGACAGGAAAATTGCCTTGGTTTAGTTCTGGCAGATTTCTAAAAGATTCTTTGTCCCAAGTGGCATGTCCTCGAACCCTATTTTGTTTTTATTAGGGTTTTCCCCTGTTGAAGTAATACATGTGGGTGGGAGGGGGGTGGAGGGAAGAGAAGAGGGGAAAAGAGGAGGAGGAGAGAGAGATCTCCATTTTGGGCTCTGAGCACTCTTCATTTTCCCTGGAATACTGTTCTACAAGTTGCTCTAGTAGCATCAATTGGTCTGATCTAGTTCCTTTAAAATTGAACTCTCTTGAAGTTCTGGCATTGGTTCCGAGTCAAAGGGGAGGGCATGAAGTCCAAACCTCAGTGAGCCCCTTGAGATACAAAGATGACTCAGTTAAGGGTCTTTCCATCAAGTAACTTAAATCTAGCAAAGATAAGGCATGCAAATATAACCATGATGCAAGTTACGGAGTGTGAGAAGTGTCTGTATAAAGGATGTGGAGTGCTGTGGGAATTCAAAGGGTAGACAGCTTGTGGAGGATGGAGGACATCTCTGCTTCCATGAACACTCTTTCCTGTGAGAAGCCAATCCAAAGATAACTCAGAGTCAGTGATACCTCAGTAAAGCTGGAAAAAGTATTTAAAAAGACAACAAAATGAAAAGTAGCCAAAGATAACTAGGAATCATCTTGTGGCAGGGCTCATATCACTCCTCCTCATCTGGCCCCAGCCACTTTCCACCAGCTCACTTTTGCCTCTAGCCTTACCAGTTTCCTCGGCAATGCCTGAATATGCCACCCCTTTCACACCCCTATGCACTTGCTCTGTTTTAAGAAGGAGAAGGATGCAGATATATATGTTAGCAACATCTCTCTAGGGCTTAAATGGAAGAGCGTGTAGAGGCAGGAAGGCCAGTTTGGAGGCTGTAATAGTTTTCTAAGTGAGAAGAGGTGAGGTGATGAGGCAGAGATGGAAAGAAGGGGAATGATGAGGGATATTTAAAAAAGCAGAATCAGTAAGAGCAGGCTTCCCTTATAGCTCAATTGGGAAAGAACCTGCCTGCAATGCAGGAGACCTGGGTTCGATTCCTGGGTCAGGAAGATCCCCTGGAGAAGGAAATGGAAACCCACTCCAGTATTCTTGCCTGGAAAATCTCATGGACAGAGGAGTGGGCTACAATCCGTGGGGTCGCAAGAGTTGGACACAACTTAGCTATAACCAGTGATAGTTGGCTATAGGGGATAAAGGTGAATGAGGTGTCCTGAGTGATCTAGAGGTTTCCTGTTAGTTTGGGAGTCCATTTCCTGGACCAGTCTGTGAACTCCAGGGCAGGGACTATGTCCTGTTCATTATTGTATTCCTTGGGTTGGGCAGAGACCCTAGCACAGAGTAGGCATTCAGTAAATGTTGGATGAATGGATTGTTCACCACTTTGGCAGGCTGCATGTAATCAGTGAATTTGTATTCCCAGAGCACATGTTGATGGCTGGTTGGCAATGTGGTCCAGAAAGAACCTCTTTGTGGGAGAGTGTAGCGATCAAGGGATTCAGCCTTTACTGGGCATGAAATGATATGCAATTAATTGACAGTTGGCAGTAGAGATAAAGGTAATTCATTCTTTAATTCTCAGGCTTAGAGAATGGCTTATCTCCAGGGTTGCTTTAAACTCCCAGTACTCCAGTGTGGTAGCGACATTTTTGGCCTGCCTTTTACAGAGGCAGAATCTGTGGCGGCCCCAGGCATGATCTTTGATTTAAAGTCTGAGCTCGTGATACTCAGGTGTGCCCTCTTCAAGGTCATGTTCTTTCAGGCTAAATAATAGAAGAGTAACCTTCATCTGGGTTCCCTAAGACAATTTCTTCTACCAGCAATTCTCACTTCCCCATTGGTTTCAAATGCAGCCATTTCTTTCATCTGTATTCCTATCTTGATTAGTAAGAAATTAATGAGCGTGTAAGATTTGATTTAGATAATGATTAATTAGGGGAAAAGGCACCGTTCTAACAGCAAGTCACTATTATATGCTAAGGAAATTAGTTAATATTTTTGGATGGCAAATTGACTTGTCCTCTGTTTAAAAAAAAAAACTTTTAAAAATGGTTGATTTTTTTTTTTTTGGGTTCATTAATAGAGCAATCTGCACTTAATCCTTTGGATAATTCTAATAGGCATCTATTATTTTCCCAATAAGTCATGAAGCAACCAGTTTTGGATATCATTCATTTCTTTGCTTACTATTACTTTAATGGTAATGTTGCATTATTATTTTTAGCACAACATACCTTTGTTAGCAAAAAAATCTGCTGTTCATAAAGCAGACCTTGGCAATAAAATATGTCAAATCATCATCACACACACACACACACACACATATATAGAAAAGATTTCAATTTTCACTGTTACTGAGCCCTGACGATTTATTCTCTTCTGTTGCTGTTTGAATATGTTCTATCTGCTTTTAGAAAAGTATGAGGATAAAGGTCCACATTAATATTTCTTCTGTTCTTTAGTGTGTTTTTAAATGTGATTTTTGACAATTTATGGCCATTAGCTAAAATTACAGTGTAGTAAAATAACCAACATGTAGAACATAATAAAGGTAATTAGAGAATCAGAGGGCTGGAAGTGACCTTGAGGGGTTATTTCGCCCATTTCCCAATTTCAAGCTTTAAGACTAATCTTCCTAGACAGCACCCTTCATCATATTATGCCTCTGCTTGAGACTCAACCAGGGTTCTTTATTGTCTGTACAGTCAAGCTCATAGTCTTTTAACTCCATTCCAGTCCTTTCAGAGTTTGGCCCCTCTTGTCTGGTAAGCTAGCTACACCCCAGATTCTAGCTTTTCTCCAGACAGGTTAGTCTTGCCCCACTATTCCACTGGTGCCAAACACATTTCGCCCATTGGCCTCATCTTTGACTGTTTAGCTTAAGCCCCACCTCCTGGAAGTCTTGTTTGACCCCTAGAGCCTCTGGTGAGCATTTACTTATATAGCAAATGTGGTCTGTATTTCATATTTAAAAAATCAACTGTATTGAAATATAATTTACAAATAACAGAGTACATTTTGAGTGAAGAATTTACTGAGTTTTGACAAATTTATATACCCATGTGACTACCACCCCGATTAAAATATAGACTATTTCCATTCCCTCAGAAAATATACTGCATATTTTTTCACCTAACCATATATCAGCTTTAACTGTTCTCTAGCTATTTTTGTGTGTGAAAGTCTGGTCTCTTAGCATGAATTTATTTTTTGTTTATTTTAATTTTACTTAACATATATTGAATATTTACCTTGTACCCAGTAGGCTAAGAGCTTCATATGCATAGTGTTACTCAGTCCTTGCAACAACTTCGCAGGGTAAGTGCTGTTGATAATAAGGATTGAAAAACCATGTATAGGTTAAATAATCTATCTTTGCTTGCAAGCTGGTAAATGGTGGGGCTAGGACTAAATTGTAAACTACTTGACCAGAGGGGCCATAAGTGTTTTGCTCTTTCCTGCCTACTAGTGTCTTACAATGATGTAAGGCTGTTAAAACTTACTGACTTAGAGTAAAATCCAATAGAACAGATGCATTTAAACAGCCTCATACACAGTGTTCACTGTCCCCTTCCAATTAGGGACCAGGCTCAGGCCTGGAATGGGGTCTCCAAGTGAATGTGGTGTTGATGTCCCAGTACTGGCAGAGGTGGCTAAGGGAAGCTAGAGCAGGCTAAAATGTCAAGTCTTCGAATGGAGCTAAAGAAAGACCAAGAACTAGGCCTGAAGGAAAGAGTCTGTGTTCTGGGTCAAGAAGGTAAGGCTGGGGAACTTCACTGCTGGTCCAGTAGCTAAGACTCCATGCTCCCAATGCAGGGGATCTGGGTTCAGTCCCTAGTCGGGGAATTAGATTCCACATGCCACAACTAAGAGTTTGTATGCTGCAATTAGAGATCCTGAATGTAACTAAGACCCAGCACAGCCAGATAAATAAATAAAAGAATGCAAGGCCATAGGTAGCCAAACCTAAGAGATCGCTTTACACAAGAGTACACAGGAGGGAACCTGCTGTGGACCTCTTGTGATTTAGCCACTGGAAGGGGAAGCAACTGGTAAAGGTGCCCAGCTTGGATACACATGGGAATAATCCTCCAGAGAAGAGCTTCTATAACTCAAATATCCCTTCTCAGTTGGAAGACCCAGAGCCAGACCCAATATGCAAGCAAGACATTGTCTCAAAATAACTGGAAATAAATTAATTCATAGTTCCTTCAAGTGAAGCATCTATTTGTGAATCTTCAAGATGTTTGGAAATTGATTTTTGTTGTATTTTAAAATATTTTTCAAAGATCAAAGTTAAGCATACAGATGTAACATTTTCAGGGTTGTCTATCTCCACTCCTCTGTTTTCAATCAGACAGTTCTTTACTAGCGCTTTCAGTCTGCAGCCCTCATTAATCACTGCTACATGCACAGGGCTGGCTGAGATCGACAGAGCATCCCAAAGGAGATGGGAGTCATTCTCTGCTCTTCAGGAACTCAAAATCTAGGAAAGGAGATTATAGTATGAAGGTACTTTTTAATCCTCCAAAATAAATGGGAACTAGCAGCCCCATAATGACTTTAATTTTTTTTTTTTTTTTTTAGCATCTGGGAATGCAAGTTATTAAGCCCTAAAGAGTTGAACCTTTGTGACTTATTTGAATAGTCAATTGCTAAGTCTTCTCCTTATCTCCATCCCAGGCTATACTGCTTGTCTCTAGTCCCATTTCCCAGCTGAATTCCATTTTTACAAAAAAAAAAAAAAAAAAAAAAAGCACCTCTTTGAGTGTGGCCCACGATTACTTTTCTTTCCCACCTAATAAAGGAGCACTTTTCCCTTAACCTTCTTTTGTTCCTGACATGCTTAAAGAATGCTTTGCTACTTACTATGTCTTTTGTAGGTTGCATCTTATTTCTTGAATTGGCCTTTCTGCTTTTATTCTCACAAGTGTGTACCAGTTCTGTGTGCCTCCTTAGTCATCTGCCCTGGGTTTTACTTTTTATTCATCCCACTTGGCATTTGGTTCCCAGAGTAATTCTTTGTTTTGTTGATGAGGATTCCTCTCTAAATTCTTTCTGTATTTCTTTCTGTTTTGTGCATTCTTTCTGTCTTGTTTCTTTCCTGTGTTTGTTCATGCATTAAAATGGTTATATTTCATTGTTGTCATTTAATTTAGGTATGTCTAGCTCTCCTGGCCCATGTTCCTTATGCTATCATGTGCTGAGGCTTATTTTAACCTGGCCTGTGAGTTATATGAAATTTACTTAAAAGAAAATGTTTTTCCCTTTGGCATTTATTTCTCTCCTATATGGTTTGGAAATCCTGAATTCTTATCAGTTTATAGATGTTTTATTTCCTCAAATCTATAGCTCACTCTTAGCCCCCAAATCAATTGTACTGGTTTATTGATTAACCAGGCAGTGATAAGTTGGAGGATAAATATTGCTATATATACATTTCTTATATTTGGATATAATAAGTACCTTTCTTCATGACATCATGACCATAAGTTCTCATTTAAGATTTTAGTCCTTTAAAGATTTTGGCTAAACAAATTCTTAAGGTAGTGGGAGTCTGTACAAGGATGAGACTTGATCAGCTCAGGGAACGGTTACCCCTATGCTTGCTCTAAGTTACTTTGTGAATTATCATATTAAGGCAAACCAAATTGGGGTCATGGTAATTTAAAGAGCCATTCCTGGGCTTCTGTTGGTACATCGAGTGGCAGTTTGTTACCTTCTAGTAAGGCCCTCAGGGCACTTCACAAAGAATAAACTATGAGCCCTATTATTTTATGACTCCCACTGGTTAGAGCTGGTGGGAGAAAAAGCAGTACTAACAGCCACCCTGCCAAATAAACTCCACCATTCTTGAAAACTGGAGATCTTCACCAGTGATGAAACACCAGTTTAGAAACACAAAGAGTTTATCTATAACATTTAATTTTAAGAATGTATGCAAATAAAGGTATTTTAAACACACACTACTTAGGTATCAGTTTACTAAGAAAATAAATTAAACCTTGCTAAATGGACAGGAACTTGGTGTACGGAAATTGGCTGCTATGTAGGATTTTTCATATCTACACATCTGTCTCAACTACCCTTGTTTAAATCTAGATTAACCACATGTCCCCAAGGGGACTCTTTCCTTCCTTGGTCCAGTAAACTGCATCAGTTTCTACTTTTAGAAAAGCGTTACACTTTGTAACTTCTTATAGAAAGAACACCATGAGCTAGAGAGCTCTGTTTTTTTTTTTTTTCCTGAAGATAATAATAAAGCCTTTGAGCTTAGACCCTATTTAAAATTGGTTTAAGGCTTGTATATGAGATTGACATTTATAGGAGATAAATCTGAACTCTGTGTCTCCAGACCCCAAATTGTATTTTGACACATTAAATATCACCTTTCCATCCAGTACTATAAATCACAGTGCTGGATTAGGTTCGGTGATACATATTATCTGTGTTCTCCTTCACTACTTTTGTCAGCAGCTCCCTTGAGGAGGGGGAAGTGGAGAGGTTGAAGTCAATACTGTGAACTCCAACAGTGATGTTATGTGAGGTTGAACTTGATTAATTTCATTCCTAAATTAACAAAATTTGGACACATACATTAAGGCTATGATTAACTAGACTTCATAGGGAAATGAGACATTGTAATAATCAATTTTCTGATAACTTATGGCTAATTAATCCCCCCTACCAAAAACAACACCTCAGGTATTGAAAAGCTGTCTAAAATGTCTGAATATGGGGACTTCCTTGGTGGTCCAGTGGCTAAGACTCTGCACTCCCAATGCAGGGGGCCCAGGTTCAATCCCTGGTCAGAGAACTAGATTCCACATGTCACAACTAAAGATCCCACATGCTGCAGTGAAGATCGAAGATCCCATGTGCAGCAACTAAGACCCACTGTAGCTAAATAAAAAATAAATATTTTTTTAAAAAATGTCTGAATATGCTTTCTAGCCTCACTTCAGTAAGATTTGATGTTTATTATGAAACTTTACTTTGCCAGGGCTTCCCAGGTGGCACAGTGATAAAGAACTGGCCTGCCAATGCAGGAGATGGCAGAGGCATAGGTTTGATCCCTGGGTTGGGGAGATCCCCTGGAGAAGGGAATGGCAATCCACTCCAGTGTTCTTGCCTGGAGAATCCCATGGACAGAGGAGCCTGGTGAGCTACAACCCATGGGTTTGCAAAGAGTCGAACACAACTGAACACAGCTGCACTTAGGTTACTTTGCCAACCACTTCATGGAACTTTGGGGGTGTCCCCCCTCTGGGGGATATCCCATATACATGTTTTGTCAACCGAGCTAATGATATTGCTTTATTGCACTCATTTATATGCACTAGGTATTCATCTCTTAATCCCTTTAGACAGTCCATGTTTCTCTTGTTGAAAGCTGTACCTATGTAACACAGTGCTTGGCACATAGGAGATATGTTAGCCTGGGTCCTCTGAGAAGCAGATGTCAACTAGATGTGCAAGAAATTTATTGGGGAAAACACTGGGGAAGAAAATGAGCAGGGAATTGAAGGATGCTGGAGAAGCCATTTGACTGTGGTGTAGGTCTGACCCCTGTAGAGGAGAGAGGGAAGGAAGGAGGATTGAGTAGAAAGAATGTAAACTGCAGGGCAGTTTTAAGGAAGTTTTGTCAAGGTCAGTGGGGAGTCCTGAAGCCAAAAATGCCTGTCAGCACTTTGCCATGCTCAGTCCTTGGCTGGGAGCAGCCCCTAAGGATTGTGGCCTAGGTATAATGTGGCAGTCAATGCAGAGTGCAGCAGCTGGGGTCGTTAGTCGGTTATACACCCTGCGGCAGGAGGTCTGAGATGCCCATGTTCATGGCCACTACAGAAGGAGCTCGACAGATGCTTGTTGAAGGGAAAGTTTGAGTAAAACAGGAATTACAGAAGAAGGGGATTAGACTTAAATATTCATTGAGCCCTAATATTTACTAGTACTGGTAGAGGATATAAAATCATGGGACTCCCTCCTGTTTCTCACTTCTCAAATGTCACCTTGTGAAAGAAACCATCCCTGATTACCCTATACAAATAGAGTCATCCCTGCAGCTACCACATCCCCTATGTCCCTTAGTTTGTTTCTTAAACATTAAAAAAATCAGCAGCTGTATTGAAGTTTAATTGACATACCACAAATATTTTAAGGGTACCCTTTGACAATTTGACATATGCCTACAGCCATGAAACAGTCAATCACAATCAAAATAATGAGCATACCAATCACTCTCCCAAATTTCCTCACTCTCACCTCCTCCTTGCCCTCCATCTTCCCCAACAACCACTGAACTGCTTTCTGTTACTATGAATTTTCACTTTCTAGATGGAACCATACAGTAGGTAATATTAAAATCAGGTTTCTTTCACCTAGCATAATGTTTTGGGGGTTCATCCGTGTGGTGGCATGTATCAATAGTTTATTTCTTTTTATGGCTGAGTAGTATTCCATTGTATGTATATACCACAGTTTGTTTTCCCTTTACTTAGTTTTTTTTTTAAATCTGTAGCATTTATCACTACTTGACCTTACATATGCAGTTTGCTGTCTCTCAGAATGTAAGCTCCACAGGGGCAGGGTTGTTATAGGACTGCTATATACCCACAGTGCTGGCACAAAATGGATACCCAATAAAACATTTGTTGAACGACTCTTACTCCCATGGCTTCAATTTTCTTTCACATACTGATGACTTCTGGGGATACAGGAATGTGTTGAGTCACCAGTGAAGAGCAGAAGACAGCAAAAGGGGTTTTTATCATTGGGAAACTTGGTAGATGGTAATTGTTAACTGAGATACAGAATACAGGAGACTTTGTGTCTGTGCTTCTGGGATATATTGAGTTCAGTTTGGGGTATGCTGAATTTGAGATTCCCATAGAGTAGTTTGAAAATGTGGGATTTGGGAGCTGAGAAGAGAGGTAAAGTCAGGATTAGAGAGTTCAGCAGTCATAGGAGTTATATCAAATCATCAGGGTTGAGAGAACTGGAGAATGAGAAAGGGAGTCAACAACATTTATGTGTTAGGCAGAAGAATAGGAAGCAAGAAAAGACAGATAAGAGTAGCCATAGCAGTAGGGGGGTGTGTGGGGGTGTGTGGGGTCAGAGTGGGTTCACTAAAGCAAGGGATGGGGAGAATTTTAAATAGGGATTGGTTTACTGTGAGGACTGCAAAGTGTCACATTGAATAAGGACTGAGAAGAAAAGGTTCTGATTCCCTAATTTTGGAATAATTGAGAAGATGATTCATTTGGAAAATCTTTATCAAGATACCAAACTAAAAAAGCATTCTGCATCCTTTGGGAGGCAGGGAAGAGGTGGCTCAGAAATTCAGAGGAACAAGAGTTTGGCATTTGTGATAGAGCTAGAATTGTTGGGGTTGTAAGGCATTTTGGTGACTGTCTGCATGTTAATATTAGCAGCATGGGATTGGCCACACATGCATTTCACTTGGAAATCATAACTGGAAGTTTGAAAATTGCTTCTTGGTTGTGTTCTCATTCATAAATTATAGTCATGAAAAAGAAATTGTAGGAGTGAAGACTGATCTTTTAACAGGCAAATTAAATATTGGTGTTCAATGACGTATACTTTGTGCTATAAATTAGTTTATGCAGAATTTATGAGTCAAACCTAGGCAATTAGGCAATAAGTTCTCATGGTTATTCAAAAAGATTCAGTCATAAGGATAACTGGGAGAAATCAGGGGTTATTTAAGATAAACTGTAATTTTAAATAATCAGAATTTTACTGTATTTTAAAAGAAATGCATTGTTTTGCTGTATTTGCTTTGTGTGTGTGACATTCTGCTTACTGAAACATGAAAATCTTATTTGTTTCAGGATCAGATTTGCAAGTGTGTCTCCCCAAAGGCCCAACATGCTGCTCAAGAAAGATGGAAGAAAAGTATCAACTAACAGCACGACTGAACATGGAACAACTGCTTCAGTCTGCAAGTATGGAGCTCAAGTTCTTAATTATTCAGAATGCTGCAGTTTTCCAAGGTGAGTTCTGGGCATCATTTGAGATGTGCTGTGCAATGGCATCATTATTTGGGCACTGGGCTTTTCACATGGTAAGTATAATTTAGAAATTACCATTCCAGTATTAATACTTGATATAAAAACCTCCCAGTGAGAGATTCTGGTTAAGGAAAAACATGGTTTTTAGAGAAGCCACATTACAACCTTTGGGAAGGTGGGTATTGTCAAAAATCATAGTCCAAAGACATTCTGTTTACCTGTATGGAAAGGATGTAAATCTCTGAAGAAAGAGTAAATGGTACTTTTTCTCCACTAGCCCATTAAACTTGTTTAAAACACAAAAAAGTTTACTTAAATACCAGTTTTCTGCACAAGTTAGTTGGATATTTGTGGAACATGCACAAACTCTTTCTGACCACTGGGACTATTTTCATTTAAGAGGGAGAAACTGGCTTAATGGCTCCACATTTTCTCATCTGTGTGAGTGGCTATCTTTCCTCTCTTTCTGAGTCTCAGTACTTACTATGTCTGTGTATGACTGTAAAGGATAGCTAGGAGGATGATGATAGTGGTGATAGCAAATATGTGTGTAGCATTATGTGCCAGGTACTCTTTTAAGTGTTTTACATATATTAACTCATTTAATCCTCACAGTAAACCCTATGAAGTAAGTAGTAGTATTAGTTTCCCCATTTTATGGATGAAAACTCAAGGCACAGAGTGGTTAAGTAACTTGCCCAAGGTCACACAACTAATAAATGGGGAAAGTAGGATTTGAACCTAGACAGCCTGACTCTCTGAGCATTTGCTTTTAGCTGCTTCATTACATCAACTTTCTGTGAAGGAAAGTTAATTATGGATATTGGAGATTTCTTCTATCCTTCCTTAAGCAGATGGAATGAGCTGCCTTCTTGTCCCACAAGGAGAGAATTGGGGTCAGGTGAAAAAGAAAACCACTTCTGACTACTTGACATTCAAAATCTTTTGATTTATAACACCTTTATAAGAATTAACCTGTTTGAATTGTAAGGTGGGCTGATTATAGCTTATTTTGTCTATTGTAACAAAATACTTAGAATTAGCCAAGAAAATTATTCAAATTAGCTAATAAAACATACATTCACAAGAGTTTCTTGGGTCAAAGCCTCAGGGGACATTGGGCTGATTATATGAAGTATAATACAGAAGCTTGAAGTATTTGTTAAAGCTATTTATGCAGTCAGACTCTTGTGAAGAGTTTGTTGAGACTAACAATTTGGCAAAAGAATGAATAATTTAAGCTCATTTTAAAAATACATGTACCATTCATGTACTTCTTAGATTAGTTTTGGAGCTGATCCGTTGGGTGAAAGTGGGGTGATGAGAAGTGATGTGACACCGACAATCAAGTCGAAGTAAGGCTGAATCTTACTCTGTGGGGTGTCAAGGTGCTTTTCTAGAAGTAGGATTTGTGATTTGTTTCATTCCCGGAGAAACCAAGCTCACAAATGTTATCTTGCTACCTTTTCCTGGCTGGAGCAGGCTGGTGGCGTGATCACACTGGTATTGTAGTGCAGAGTAAGATGATGCGGCTGTCCATCTGAGGACCTTGTATGTCAGCATTCATATCTCCATCCAGTTCTGCATTTTGCATGTTGTGTTTTCTACTTCTGGAACAGCGCAAGAGGAGGAGAGAAAGTTTTGACAAGATTTTGGATTAGCATCCAACCATGGCTGCTTTAGAATGCAAGTTGAACACTTGTCATGTGAATAGATGGTAGGGACGGGGGGACAATACCTATTAGTTGTCCTCTGTCTCTCTCTTTCTCTTTCTCTCTCTCTCTCTCTCTCTCTCTCTCACACACACACACACACACACAGCATTTCTCAAATTGTGGGGACAGACAGAAGGACAACCCTAGCAAAGGAACCTGGAGACAACTGATGTGTAAATTCATTGCTGATGCCGCCTTCTCAAGTCTGGTGCCTTGTTACCATGTGTACTCATTTGGTATCTGTTTTATTCTGTCTTCTTACTCCTTTCCTGCTAATTTTTTCTTAGGAAAAATAAACCCCAAAAGAAAAAATAAAATTTGGTCCTAGACCTCAAGGCAATTATACCATGCTTGTAGAGACATTGCCCCAAATCCTTTCTGTAAGATTGTCCCCTTGTTTGGAGAGGCAAGACTACAATCAGGGACTGCTACAAGATGATGTATTATTAATTACTGAGAAAAAGAGTATCTCCTTTTTTTCTTATAACTACTTAGTATTCCAGTTAATTTAAATTGGGAGCGCAGTTGCTCTTTCTCTAAAATACACCCCATCCCTGAGATTCCGGTAGAACAATTTATTGAGAAAATTGCTCCAATACTTCACTCCTGTGAAATTTGATGTGAGCTGTTTTCACCACATGAAGTTGAAGGAAGCGCATCTTGATCTTGGCCTACATCCACAATCTCTTTAGGATTCTTTCACTAGTCCACATTGGGGGTATTAAGCAGTGAGTGCGTTCTGCAAATATGTGCACAGTTCCACGAGCAATCCTTACTGCCTCGATTTGGAGTTTATGTCTTCTTTTGTAGAAAGCCTTTGCCCTCATAAATGAGCCTGGGGCCCTTTGCTACAGTGGTTGGAATGCTCTACTGCTAATGTTGTTTGGATAATGATTGAAGCATTAAAAAAGTTGTTCTTTATTTTCAATCTTTGCATTGCCTCGTTTCCTAAATTTAATTTACTTTGATGTGCTAAGTAAAATGGGGCAGCACAATTGTTTTTTGTTTCTGCTTAATTAATTCTTTTTGAAAAACCCCTTCACTTAAAGTAGATTTCCTTTTCTTTTTTTCTTCACTACCTAATAATGAGGATGATGATGATGATAATGATAATAATAATAGTGATAGTGACAGTTTGTTAAGTGCCTACTATATGACGCTTACTTTTACATAATTATCTCTCATTCAGTTTTCCCAGCAGCCCTATGAAGTTCATACTGTAATCGTCTCCATTTTACAGATGAGGAAGCTCATTGATGCCCAGCTTTTTCCAAGCCATCATGTGACATGGTTTTCCTTGTTCTTAGTGTGCTTGAGGTAAAACAAAATTAAGAAGTTGTAGGATTTGTGGTCCTTGAGAAGAAAAATGGGATAGAATTCGGAATTTTTCATCATATCTCCACCACCTCTATACCTTCAAGCCTTGAGTTCTGCTTTCTTTGTAGAATTTTAAACTTGTACGGGAAGATCCCCTGGAGGAGGGCATGGCAACCCTAGTAGTCTTGCATGGAGAATCCCGTGGACTAAGGAGCCTGGCAGGCTGCAGTCCATGGGGCTGCAGAGAGTTGGACACAGCTGAAGTGACTGAGCACACATGCACCATCAGGAAATATTTGGGGTATGTCCAGGTGTTTTCTGTAGGTTAGAGGATTCCAGTCTTCCCCCAGTTACCACTGACTTGGAGTGAGAATACTCTTCAGAATGTAGCAACACTTTGCTTTTCTGGAAGTTGCCTCCCTCACAACTGAAAGTCTCTCTATCGGAGAGGAGAAATGGTGGGTAAGCAGAAAACATCTCTGGGCACCTAAAATGAAGCTCCTGCTTATGTAGTTGACTCATCTGCGAGCTCCTGGGTCCTTGTTCAGAGCTTACTACTGTTCTGCATTTATGCACAGAAAAACTTGATTTTCTAGCTTTCTAGTCACTAGTAGATAAGCAGTTAACTAGAAGGGTTTTTTTTGAAAGACTACCAGAGGAAAGTACATATGAGGAGCAAGACATTAACGAATGACAGGAAGAGAAGAGGACATAAAAGTGACTCTGGCACTCATTGAATGTGGCAGCTGGGAGCATCTTATAGAGGGTTATATTGCTACGTGCCTCATAGCCCCTAGATTATAGTAGATCCAACAACTAATGTCCCTAGTGATGGCTATGAATTGATACGGAAAGATCAAATTATGTTCATTTGTTTTTCCCCATTTTGAATATTTCCATTTTGAATGGCTAAAAATATTTTTGGTGCTGAAAGGCAAAGGAGGACATGCTGGATTTGGAGTCAGAAAAATCTAAATTCTGGTTCTATGTTTATGGGCTTTATGACTTTGAGTGGTTATTTAGACTCTAATAGCCTCAGTTTTCTTATCTGCAAAATGGAGACAATAATTACAGTCCTGCTTCCCTCAGGAGTAGAGGTAATGTATGCGAAAATGTCTTGAAAACTGTAAAACACTATATACATGCAATATTATCTAGACAGCTCGTTTTTGTGGCTGCTTCACCCCACATGGGCCAGATAAATGATGCATTATTATTGCAGACAGTAACCTAGATAAAGCTGGAGTTCCTGATGTAATTCAGCAACTTTTGCCAGGTGTAGGTGATGCTGAAGCAGCTCTAGTGCACAGGAGACAGAGCACTTAGGCAAAGGACCCTTTGAAAGAGAGATTTATTTTATGCATTCATAGATATGAAGCTGCGCTGTTTGAAATGCCAATACTTCCATGAGCAATCCTTTTTTTCAGCTTCTGAAATCTTCTCAGAAGGCCCCTACCTGGTATATTGTACACACAAATGAGAGGCTAGATCACAAAGGCATTGTTGTGTTCAGGTCATGTTTTCATTGCATTTTCTGGTCCATTCTACCAGGGCAGAGAGGAAGAAAAGTGCTGTCTTCATCCAGTGTTGGAAGGCTTTCTCCTACCTGCTTTCCATGGAAGAGATGAATGGGGCGGGGGCAGTGCTCTGCACTTCTTTTCTTTCTCTGCTCCCTTATTTTCCATTTCCATCTGCTCTTTTTTTTTTTTTTCCTGTCAGATTCCTGTCTCTCCCACTCCCCCCTAAATAAAATTGTCCTTGGTTAGAACACCCTTTTCCATCAGCTCAGAGCAATTTCTCCAGTCATTTCTGCTTGAAATAACTGTTTAGAGACATTATTCAAGCAAAGCTTTTTTCCTTCACAGTTAATATGTGACTAAATAATTGCTTGAATGTTGATAAACATGTTTTTGAGATTCAATCATTTGTTAATTTAGTTTTTATAACGTGGGGGTTTTAAGTGAGTACTGAGCAATTTTTCTCCATTTCACACTTTTTTTCCTCCTGCTTAGCCTGACAATTCTCATGCCCATGCTGAGCTGCAGTGAGTCCTCGGCACAAACCGCGAGCCATTCTGTCACAACCCTTTCTTTTTCGAAAACAATATACAGGAGAGAATAATTACACTGATGTCTAATCAGGACTTAATTCATTTGCCAGGACCAAATATAATAACATTGAACTGAATTGGAGAATTTTAGGAACGCAGGACCATGACCATGAGTGAGGTTATATATCCTCAAAAATGTAAATTATTAATCAAACCACTCATCTGTACAGCAAAGCTCTAGTAATCCCATTATAAAAGGGTGAATTTCTCATCAGAGGCCAGAAGATGCTGGCTTTAATTAGTGAACTTTTATGGTGCTGACTCAAAGAGATATTTTGGTTATAAAGTTTTTAAAAATGTGATTAATTATTAGTACTATTGGAAGAACAATTGGAAACTGGGTGTTTAAAGTTATTTTGGTTTTAAACTAAGAACTTTTTGGATTTAATCCAGTTTCAAAATTCTGTGGCTGTAGCAGAGCCAGAGACGGTGCGGGGGGGGGGGGGGGCGGTGTGTGTGTGTGGGTAGAGTTGTAAACCTTTCCTGTGCCCTCTATTAATTTAGAAGTCAGTCATTAGACTGAAAACTGTTTAATAAAAGGAGCTTAGAAATATGACTCAGTGGGCAGATGGGGACTGTTCCTGGGCCAATAGTGGGGTGAGGAGATTATGCAGATTAACCCTTTACCCTAGCCTGTGCCCCTTGGTTCTGAACTCCCCCCTGGAGCTGCCATCATCACTGCCCACCTTCTCACTAGTGGGCCTGACAAAGCAAATTAAAGGAAATTGTCCCTGCCCTCTAGAAGCTTCCAGGAAAAATACCACTTTTGCCTGGAGTGATTACTCCCTCCCCTCCCCTACTGGGATTTGTTTACTTTCTGAAAACATATGTTCTTCCTCCTCTTTCTGTCTCACTGAGTTGTACTACCTGATAGCGGAGTAATGAAGCATATGTTCCAGAGATTTGAATTCTCCTGTCAGTTGAGTGGAGGTAGAAACAATTTTCCTTTAAGCTGGAAGTGGTATCACAGAAATGAAAAACACCTTTCCTTCTATTGACTGTGAGATGCTTCCAGGGCCTGCTGCACACTGTGGTACTCCTCCTTTTGCTGTCTGCTCTTTCATTCAGTCATCACGTCTTGCTGCTGCTTTCATACTTCCTCCCATCTTCTCCCCACATTCTGTTCCCCTTTGCCTTCCCTAGGTCTCAGTCATATCATTAATCACATACCATTGCCTTCTAGCTCTGTTTCTCTGATTTTAGTTTTAGGCTCCATCAGCTCACATCCAGGCCACCTGCAAAAGCTGAACTGGGTTTCATGTCTTTGGTTTCCTCCCTTGCTTCTCAGTTCAGCAGTGGAGTGTAAGTTCAAGATGGCAGGCTCTGGGATCACTTGGGCTGGGTTTGAATGAGTCTAGGTGGCAGAGCGGAGAAGACAATGGCACCCCACTCCAGTACTCTTGCCTGGAAAATCCCATGGACAGAGGAGCCTGGTAGGCTGCAGTCCATGGGGTCGCTAAGAGTCGGACACAACTGAGCGACTTCACTTTCACTTTTCACTTTCATGCATTATAGAAGTAAATGGCAACCCACTCCGGTGTTCTTGCCTGGAGAATCCCAGGGACGGGGGAGCCTGATGGGCTGCCGTCTATGGGGTCGCACAGAGTCGGACACGACTGAAGCGACTTAGCAGCAGCAGCAGCAGGTGGCAGAGGTAGGAGATGTGGAGGAGAGAAAGTTGAAGGCTTGCAGTAAGAATCAGAAACCTCCTGTCCGAATATGTATTTAAGTCAGTGAGAGATGAATGAAAAATTTCCTGTTCTAAAATGTTTTACTTATATTATCTCATTTAGACCTCACACCAACCCTGCGAAGTTGGTACTATTCATTATTAGCCTCATTTTATTGCTGAGGAAGTAGAGGCTTAGAGAGATTAAGTAACTTGTCTAAAGTTGCGTAGCCAATAAATAAATGGAACAGACAGGAGTTGAACCTTGGACATACAGCTCCAGAGCCTGTGCCCTTAATCACCACGTATTTTATAGCCACTGGTGTATTTTGTTTCATGGTCAAGGACAATCTCCCCAGTTCTAGCTTTCTTGCATGGGAATTCTACTATATTTAACTAAGTAACATTTGCTGAGCAAGTATCTAGCACATCTGAAGGCAGGCAGGTGTAGGGAATTCAAAGATAAAAACTACTTCATGCCTACTTTCGAATAGCTCAAACTTCAGAAACCAAGACTTTTATACATGAGTGATTTGGGTACAAGGCATCCTATGAGAAATTCAGTAAGAAAAATGTTAGCAGGTTTCTCTATAGGGGTTAGGAGTGGATCCAGGTTTTTTAAGGCTCAAAGCTTACAGAATTTGAAGGCCCTCTTAGAAAAAGGAGACAAATGTGCAAAAACAAAATGCCTGTGGTCCTTCTAGAAGGAGGCTTGCAAGTGCGGGTCCCTGTAGTTTGTTTCATTAACTTCATAGGAAATTCACCTCTGTATGGGGCTGTGGGGTTGGAAGAGATTAATTTCAACCAGAGGGCAGAGATTCTTGGAAGAGATTGCTTGTATGAATTCTCCAGACAGATGTGGCTCTTGATCAAAGAGAAGGGCCAGTGAGGGAGTTAGGTAAATCAGTACACATCTTTCTGTAAATTTAAGCTAAACTTTAAACATTATTAATTGCCTATTAGATAGAAGTCTTTCTGAACTTCCTAACTAGCCCTTTGGAAAATAGTTATCCCTTTGGAAAGGACAAAACACCTAGGCAAGAAGCAGGAGGTGGGGGCGTAATGAGACGGGCATGTGCTCTGGCTTCAGGCAGACTGGAATCTAAGTCCCAGTTCTCCTACCTCCTCTCTTTGTAACCAAGGGCAAGTCACTTCTCTCTGAGCCTTGAATTAAAGAGGGTTAAATCTAGTGAGGATGGAAGAACTCACCTCTGTGCTGGTCTATAGGAACCAAATGCATGGTAGCCATTGTTTTTGTTATTCCTTCTCGTACATTTATAAGCATAATTGTGTATGAAATATAATACCTGTATTGAATGTCACATACCTGGCACATATACATTAAAAATGCTTTTCATGTTATAATATCATTTAATTGATATGCAATGCTCTAATATACCCACTCATAATCTTGTCATTCAGAGAAAACTATATTTTCAGAAAATAGCATTTCTGTGTGTTTTCATTCTTTCTCTGTGTGTATGTGTATACTTAAGACTAAAGAGCATATGTTTTCTCCACGGTCCCCTAGTGGTCTGAATGAGTTAATGTAGCCTCTCGATCTAAGTAGCAATGGCAGACTCTGATTTCATTGGGTTGATAGGAGAGGAAGGAGAACAAAAATGATGAAATTAGGATGTTTATCTTGCTTCCCACCTTTGGTTGAAGTTCTTTAGCATTAGTACTGGACTTGATTAACTGAAATGTAATTATCAGATTAGACCAAGTTCTACTGTATTCCCCCTCCTGGGATCCTATGTTTTTTCTTTCTAGCACTTACCGAGTTGATAGTGATATATGATGGTTATTTTATTAACATGAATCTCCTTTACTAGAGAATAACCTCTCTGAAGGTGGGGCTTATGTGTATTCTACCTCAACCCTGTATCCCCCAATGAGATAGTGGACACTCAGTAAATGTTTCAGAAACATACACATACACACACAATTAAAATAAGTAATATTAGTAGAAGCAGGTTGCTGTCTCTTCCACTTCCTCTGCAATCACTACCACGATGGCCAGATGGACAGAAAAGTATAAGCTATTGCCTACAGCATTTACTCCAAGGTTTTGAAGTCTACTCAGATGTAAGATCTTAAAAGTCTAGACAGTGGATTGATGCTTTCCCATTGTGATGGAATGTCTTATGTTTACCTGAGCCTCTGCCTCTGCCTCTGGCCTCACCATTCCCTGGCTGGTCTTTTTCTCCAGCCTAACCTCTTCACGGAGAACTGTGAACAAAGTGCAAAGCCAAAGATGTACATCTTGTGACCAAGAATAACAAGAATGGTGGCATCTATCAGCTTTTCCAGATACACTCTTATATGTCATTCTTGATTACTGTGGGCACTTTAAAGTAATACACCAAACTTTGAGAATATTCTTTTTTTAAAATAACTTTTTAGTATACAAATGAATATACATGTTTATTAGATAAAATGAAATAAAAAGACAAAGAAATGAAACAGTAGAAAATAAAATGACCCACATTCTATCCTCCAGAGGATAACTACTATTAATGTTTTAGTATATAATTTAACATACTTTTGTTCAGTATTGTACAGATATAAGTATGTATATATTTAAAAAATGGATTACACTGCTCTTTCAAGTAATGCAATATAGCCATCTTTCCCTGTAAATATTTCTATAATATAATAGCAATAGAATATTTAGAGGCTACCTAGTACTTAGTCATGCTGTTTTCACATATGTTATTAATCCAACTCTGTCTACTGTTAGAAATTTAGGTTGCTTTCGGTTGACCATAGTAAAATAATGTCCATGTAAGTAAGTATTTATGCATATCTTTATTTCCTTAGGATAAATTCTTAGAACTGGAATTGCTGAGTCAGGGGCTTATGCAGTTTTTAAGGTTTCTCACATTTACCTGTCCATTTTCCTGACCATTTGCCCTTTTAGAATAACCCCAGTTTAGGTAAAGAAATAGTACTCTTTTCTTATCAGGAAACTTTGTTGATCATTTGTACTTTTTATTTTGTGATTTTTCTCATTAATATTCTTTCATGTTTTAAAAAATTTAGCTATTCATTGTTCTTATTGAAATGCCCTTATTGATTTTTAAGAGCTCTTTATATATTCAGGATCATAACCCATTTTATATGTTATAAATTGATTTTACTGATTTGTTAATTCAATAGTCATTTTTTATGGTGCTTTAAAAACACTTCCAGTCAAATGTATCAATATCTTCCTTAGGCTTTCAATATAGCCTTTTGATTTTGCCTAATTGATATTAGCCTTAGATGAATCAAAGACATGTTCTATTTCCTATTCTGACAGTAGCTGTGTAAAAATTGGTAAGTAATTTAAAGTGTCTGAATTTGTTTTCTTATGTGTGTGATAACACCCGATCTACCAACTTGCCAGAGCTTTTGAGGACCAAAAGAGGTAATGTATATAAAAATGCTTTGAAAAGTTTAAAGAATTATTGTTGTTATTATTCAGTTATCTTTGACACTGACCATTAGTCTGAATGAGTTCCTGTTTATAGTACTGCTATCAGCATTGCCTTCTTTTCCCTGTGGATTTGAGACCTTTCTAACCATTACTAGGATATAATCTTGGTCTAGAATTGCACTGGAGTCTGTGCTCTGGTAGCTGGAAAGGCCCTGGGAGGGTGGTGAAATGTTGCCTGCCACCAGTCTCGGCCTGGAGCATGGATTCTGGGCATCCTTCCCACCTTCCCAGCTGGGAAAATGGGCCCTGGAACTATTCTTTGAAGTAGTATGCGTGTTTACTCCCACATGCCCAGCCCATGAAGGGTAGCTAAAGAAACTCATTCAGTGAGGCCAAAGTGCCTGTTCCTGTCCAACAGAGCAGTAGGTGGGAGAAAACCCAAAGCCTTCTGTCCACACTCGTATTCCCTGGGGACTGGAAAAACAGTACTCTTTCTAGCAATTAACATTTGAAACAGACACACTAGCCTATCAGATAAATCAGCAGTTTAGCATTGTTTTGTGGTACATATTCTGGAAAGAGTTGTTTATTAGGAAAACCTTTTTTTTTTTTTTTTTAAATTATGAAATGACCAGAATTCTCCCTCTCTAAATGCCAGCTTAAAAAAATCAGAGGCAGGAAAAACAATAAACAATTAAGTTATCTCATGCATCAAAGTAATCATTAGTAGAAAAACAAAGTATGTTCTTTCTGGCAATCTCTGCCAGATGGTTGAGATGGGAGATAGTGGAAGAAGAGGCTTAAATGATACACATATTATTTCCAATATAACCTTGAAGGCTTTTGTTTGTATTTTGATGGGAGGGGAAGATAGTGTATACTTGCATAACTTAAGCCTTCTTGAAGGTCAGAGGCCTCTGGATAGCTGGTGAGGTTAGACATTTGAACTCATCTGGGTCACTTACATGAAGGAGAAGCAAGGTTAACTAAGTTTACTGAAAGTCTGTGTGCTAGGTTTGATTAATCTTCCTTATGGTACTGATATGGCTAGGTATTATTATCCCCATTTCACAGACATGGAAACTGGAGTTCAGAGCCATTAAGCAATCTGCCCAAGGCCACATAACCAGTAAGTGGCAGCATTAAGTTTCTAACTTCAAAGTCATTGCTCTTTTCATTGAGCCACACTGTCTCCCTTGGAGGTAGAAGATAAAAATAAGATTTATGAAGTGATAAAAATGATCGTAGAGAGTTTTGAGAAATAGAAAGTGCTGTTAGGAATCTGTACAGTAATGGAGAAATAAACAAAATGCCCCAAGAATGGCCCCCAAATTTTATTTGGCATAAGGCTTCAAATTCCATTGATGTGAAATGATTCTCTGTAGGGACATACTCTGGCGAGTTAATTGTACCCCGAGTATTCTATGGCAACGCGGCAGCCTTTCCTATTGCCTCATAAAGAATCGCACACACCCCCTTCAGAGTTCATTTTAGTACTTTTCAGGCTGACATCTAAAGGGGCTGCTACTCTGACAAACACAATCTGGCCAGATGTTATTATTTTGCACTACATTTAATTTCTTCCTGCCAAAGATTTAGACTTCTTTTCCCTGATAAAGATCAGGGGAAATTGTCTGGTATTTACAAAATCCCATCCAGGCGTATCTGTTACAATGTTCACTTAGCAAAGTTTATTAGATTATTAGGGCTTTAAACCCTTGGGCTCTTTCGGTATTGAAATTAAAAAAAGAAAAACCCAAACATCTTCAACAAATTTAAGTGGCATAATTAGACCCTGGGCTTGTCTTACAGGCATTTTAGAATTATGAAAATGATTTAAATAGTATTTGCTTCCTGAGAAACTTGCTGAGTTTGACAGGGATGAAAGGAAGGCGGTTATGCTCCTTTGGTCTCCTGAGTTAATGGGGAAAGTGATATCTGGAACTGAAATAAATTTGCTATAGTTGTATGGTGAAATCACTCCCATAAGTAGTTAGCCATACCACACAGGGCCTCTCTTTCTTGGCCTAGTTAAAATGTGGGTACTACAGTGTTAGAGAAACATGGGGGTCTGTCATTTCTTTGCTCATAAAATCTACTTAGAGGAAACACTTACTTGGACTCCTTGAACTCGAATTCTCTGCTCATATCTTCTATACTAGGCATATTAAGACTGTAATAGAAATATTCAATATTTTAAAGGTATGGTTTGTACACGCTTTTCCTCAAGAGATCTCAATGTGCTTTATGTGCACTGATTATATTTTCAAGCATTTCCAGTTGAAGCTTCGTGGCACTCTTGTTATTTTTTCTTTTGTGTGAATGTAGACATGGGAGAGTTGAGAGGGTGACCTGTATTTGTCAAAATAAGGAACTCAGAATTGATCCGAAGCTTTGCCTATATGATGTACATGGGAGAGAGAAACTAGACAGAAGCAGTCTAATTATGCTTATTTGTTTGGGGAGTGGGGTGGACTGGTACTAATTTAGGCACCAGAATTCTGGACCATCAGACTTGGCATAACAAAGAGTGAGGACTGTTTAAGAACATTGAATGCAAGTGTTAATTACATATGCCAACTTGAGCATTTTCTTCTATTGTATATTTATTTGGCATTAGGCTAGGTTTTTAACAAATTATT
The DNA here is from genome assembly GCF_019320065.1 of Cervus canadensis. Lineage (NCBI taxonomy): Eukaryota > Metazoa > Chordata > Mammalia > Artiodactyla > Cervidae > Cervus > Cervus canadensis. The sequence goes on from NC_057419.1 coordinate 116,746,163, forward strand.
AAAGCATAGTTCTTTAGAGAGTATGTTAGAAATGTCTAACAAATAAAGCAGGACCACAGTTGGGCTTTTCCTTTTTATTTTGAAGGTGGTCAGAAGCCCGTTATATGAAAACTGTAATAATGCAAACATATGTCTGTGCAGTGCTGTAAGTGTAACTGTAAGTGCTGAAATGGCAGAAGTGAAGGCAAGGCAGGAGGTAAATATTTTGTAAAAATTAATGATCTGGAGTGAACTCTCATTAACTTTTGGCTCTGTTAATTTGAATATTGTGATAATTTGACTTGGACTGAAGTTTATGAAAGAATCTGCTAAACAAATTAATAGTGTATATAAGATTTGTGGGAAGGCATGTTTAATTTGCTTGAAGGACTTGAGCAAGTCCATTAATTGGGGCTGCTAATTATAATGAGCTTTGCTTATTAAAGCAAACCTGATAGAAACTCTACTTGGAAACACTTTATTAGCAGTGATTTAGAGTTACTCCAGGTATGGAAAAAAATAATAAAAAGTAGTGTAGTGTTTAAGAGAATAGATTCTGGAATAAATTGACTTTGAGCTTGAATCTTGTTACCTAGGGGAGCCCACTTAACCTCTCTAAGCCTCAATTTCCTTAAACAGGGATAATAAATAATAGGACCCAACCGCACACGGTTGTTGTGAGAAGTAAATGATATGATGCTTGTAAAACTTAACTTAGAATAGTGCCTAGTATACAGCAAGTGCTCAGTAAATGTTAGCTGATGTTTGTTTTTCTTGGAAAGTAGTTGTTAATCACACTTAACTAACTTAAACTATCCTTTCCTTTATCAGATCAATTTAGTGAAGATGTTCCAGGACAACATCCTGCTTGTTGAGCTAGCCACTCCTAAATTTAAATGAGAGGCCCCCAGGGGACAGTAACTTAATAAATTGCTTTCCATATTCTATAGACCAAATGTACACATGGAAAGGGATGATGACCAGATTTAAAGGCTTTTTAGTTTCCCAGGAAGGAAATTCTAATTGAGCATATTTTATGTTATAAGCCTAGTTGATCATGAGTTGAGATTGTGAAGTTGTTTTGGAGCCTGAAAAATACCAAGAGTTTATATGTCTGAATATTGTAACATTTTAAATATTATTCCTTTTCTGCTCTCCCGTTGATACTACGTAAATTATAGGTGTTTGTTTTGAAAGAAAAATTAGTAAATATTGGTAAATATAAAATAGAATATAAATACCACCCAGAATCCTAACACCTAGAGATGACCATAAGTTTTCTGGCTTTCTCTCTGCATATATTCAAATACACATATATAGATTTTCTTACAAAAATGGAATCATACTGCACTCATTAAAAGCAATGCTAGTGATAAAGCAGAGAGTGTACACATTATTTTCAGGTATGCCTTAAAATAGGGCATTAATTGGTAATCATGAGGTGGACTTGAACTTGAAAAATTGCATTTAATTTTACATCTGAGAGTCCTTGATCTGTTTCTGTTGAGACCAATAGAAATTCAGCACAGAGAATATGGACTCAATTATCTTTATAGGTCCATTATTACTCATATTTGATGTCTGTGTGTATAAGTGTGTCTGTGTGTGTGTGAGAGAGAGAGAGAGGGAGAGGGAGAGAGGGAGGGAGGGAGGGAGGGAGGCAGGCTGCCTGCCTGTGTATCCTGGGTGGAGATTTCTCCCTGTTGTGTGGTCTAGTGACAAGAGCATTGGACACGGGATAAGAAGATAGCAGCTTGTAGCTCTGACTCCATCATGACTCACTGGATGACCTTAAGCAATTAATTTCATTTCTCTAGGCCTTTGTTCATTTTCTCATATATGAAATGTGGGGTTAGACCAGATAATTTCTACAGCTGCTTGCAGCTCAGAGAATCTGAGTTTTTTTGTTTTTAAGTCAAAGTTGCCTGTTTGCCTGGAAGAACTCGAGGCTCTATGGAGATCTTCCTAAAGAGAGGACAGTGATGAATTTCAACAGTTTCTTTGGCACCAGATAGACCAAAGCTGTAATTTTTAGCCTATCAGGCATTTGACTTTTGAAAGTGCTAAATCCTCCATTAGGAATAAATGTGGAAGCTTCAGGTTATTTATTGTTATTTACACTTTCCATTCATAACTGTCAGTGTCACAGGCTCTGTCGACATAACTGCGTCAATGAGGTTAGCTTTAATCAGTTTAGTGGCGGCTAAGTCACAAATATATCAAATAGCCAATCATAATGCAGGAGTCCTCTAAAGCCTGACTGAATTATTTATTTTGTTATGATGAAAATGTCTGGGCTTTATTGGTTTTTTTTTTTAAGAACTTGATTCAGCTTGAAGTCTAGAAGATAAAAGATCAGTGATTGTCTCTTAGATTTTTATTCTGCCTTCCTTCAAGGCTTTTCATTTTTCACAAGCCGTTGTTAACACTTTTAAGTCAAGGTGAGAGAGCTGTGATATTTTTTATCCTAGGGGTTTAAGCATATGTGAAAAACTTTTACCTTTGATTTCTTGTCCCATTTCTGTCATGTGGAAGCTGTGTGACCTTGAACTAACCACTTAACCTGTTTGAGCCTCATTTTCTTTGTCTGTAAAATGGGGATAATCTTAGTCTTCTCTAAATCTCAAATTGTTATGAGACACAAATAAGATAATGCTTTAGTTGTCATACAAATGTATGATAAACTTATGATTATCATTAAGTTTAGTGTTATCATTTAGGCCTTCAGTGGGTAGGTCTGACTTGATATAATAGATATTTGCGTGTGTGCATATCAGTCATGTCTGACTGTTTGCAACCCCATGGACTGTAGCCCACCAGGCTCCTCTGTCCATGGGATTTCCCAGGCAAGAATACTGGAGTGGGTTGCCATTTCCTTCTATAGAGGGTCTTCCTGACACGGGTATTGAACCCGTGTCATGCTGAAAAATTATATGGAAGCCAATTTTATTTTTTTTATTTTTATTTTTTTCCATTTATTTTTATTTGTTGGAGGCTAATTACTTTACAATATTGTAGTGGTTTTTGCCATACATTGACACGAATCAGCCATGGATTTACATGTATTCCCCATCCCGATCCCCCCTCCCACCTCCCTCCTCACCCCATCCCTCTGGGTCTTCCCAGTGCACCAACCAGATCTGAAAGAGACACATGCACCCCAATGTTCATCACAGCACTGTTTATAATAGCCAGGACATGGAAGCAACCTAGATGCCCATCAGCAGACAAATGGATAAGAAAGCTGTGGTACATATACACTATGGAAGCCAACTTTAAAAATCAAAACTCTTCTATGTCTTACATTGTATTGTGATAATATTACCCACAGAAAATTTAAAGGTCATTAAAAAATTAAAGGATTCAACAAACTTAAAATATACTCAGTACTGAAAAATGAGCAATATTCAAATTAAACATGTATACTACAAATCATATTAAATACAGTTCTACAAATATAGCTCCAGAGACTCTGAAAAGGGAAATAATTCATCATGATTCAAAAATGCTCAAGACATTTTAGGGGATGGGTTGAGAAGGGTTGGGGAATGGGCCACTGGCAGTGGGAGGTCAGGGAGAGAAGACAAGAAGAAAAACATTTAAAATATAGCTGAACAATCCTCTCTGTGTCAACCCATGCAGCTATTACCAACCCCCACTACACACTTATTATTCTTTTTCCAGACATCTTTAATACAGACAGTGAAACTATAGTAGAAATGTGGCTTTGTACTTAGAATGCAGTTGTATGGGCTCTCTAAGAATCACTTTTGTTTTCTTTTTTTCTACCCAGCCATTCAGAGGCCCTGATTACCAGCATAACAGCAAAGAAAAGAGAAATAGTTAGAGCCAAAGCAAAACACAAAGGAAGCAAGATTAGAAAATGAAGAAGCATGGAGGGAGAACATCTGAGTATAGTAACATGGTCACTCATAGGAAGAAACTGTTTCAGGTTTACGTACTTAATTATCTCATGTTTAAGTTGAATCATGGCTAATTAATTTTCCTGTGCTAAAGCAGATTTGCAGGTCCTGAGCATGTACTCAGAGTGACACTTACTGAGAATTGAAGAGTTAGGTGGATTTATTCCTGATGGGACTGAAGCTGTGCTCCCAGGAATGATTTTTCAGCCTCAGCTGATTTCAAAGTCCTTGGGAAGCTCATCCCATGGGGAAGTACCAGCCTTAGGACCCAAACATATAGGTTCTAATTCCACCTTGGTCATTCTTCTAGCTTTGGGACCTGCAACCAGCACGGATCTTTTGTCAGACTTGCAGGTCTCTCTGCCACCTTGCTCAGGCCTGCCTGCTCCATGCTCCCTTCCTGTATCCTGTGCTGTGCTGTGCGCTAAGTCACTCAGTCGTGTCTGACTCTTTGTGACCCCATGGACTGTAACCCACCAGGCTCCTCTGTCCATGGGATTCTCCAGGCAAGAACACTGGAGTGGTTTGTCATGCCCTTGTCCAGGGGATTGTCCCAACCCGGGGATCGAACTCGCATCTCCTGTATCTCCTGCTATCGCCACCTGGTCAAACTAGAAATGATGTGCTTTGAATGAAGGAGTATTTCTGTCCCCTTCACTGAACTGAAGCTCCTCGAGGATTTTCTTTGAGCCCATCTTTGTATCTCTACCTCCTAACTGAGTGTTGGTGGGTAGATGCACATAATAGATTTTCAACACATGTTGGTGGAACGTTAATATCTCTAAACCTTGGGTTCTCATCTATAAAATGGAGCAGCTACTTTTCCAATCTATCTTATTTAGGAGAATATGAATATGTGTATATAAAATTGCATATTAAACCAAACAGCACTATACACTCATTCATGTAAGGGGCTATTACAAATTAGAGTTGTTACGTGTAATTCACATTTTAAAATTTAGGGCTATTTTCTTAATGGAACTTGATCAAATTAACCTTTCTGAAGTGCAGATTGTCTGTCCAAAGAAGTGAGTAGATAACCACAGTGGTTTTTTAACTGGACAGGTTGCAGGGGATCCACAAAGCCCCTGAAATTGTATATAAAATGTTTTGTATATGTGACTTTTTTTGGAAGAGAGAGCACATATCTCAAATCATTTGTGGGGGTCTATGTACCCCCACACAGTTAAGAACCACAAGGCTAACTAATGTCTAGATTTCATCCTGCTCTAATCTGATTCTATGAAGAATCCTAGTCTGAATAAATAGATTCAGATTTCTGATTATTTAATGGACTTAAGTAAGTAGCCTCAGTTATTTTAACAGCACTTAAGTCAGGATTCCCAGATTTAATAATACCCATTTCAGTACTGATTGTTGGTATATTCTGCTACCACTCAGATGCCAACTTGGCTTGAGGGAAGAACTATTATTTCAAATGTTGCCTCCCATCTACTTTCTCAAGTGTAGTTGCTTTGTCCTCACCTGTGTTGCTTTTTAAGAGGGGCTGTATTTTGGTCTGTAGAATTAGAAGCTTTACTCATGTTTGTCAACTGAGTGCAGTAAACATCCCTTAAAGAAATAAAATAGCAAGAGCAAAACTAAAGCCCAGGAGAGGCATTGGAGGAGTTGCACCATTTAGGAGCCCAGCTATATTTGTTCTGATCATAATGAAGCTACTGTGTACCATTTAATTCTCTTGGGAAGTGATACAGTTAAAGTCCCAACATCTGTAGGAATAGCAAGGTGGATTCAACTTTGTTATGTACACTGAGCTTTCTATTTTCATGAAGAGAGGTGGGAGAAAAACTACCAGATTAGGAAGTATGGGCAGTTTTTACAGTGAGTAGAAGTGGTCTTCCAGTCTGTTTTAGAATCTTATTCATTGCTGGTACTGGAAGGAGAAGACTGCTAACCATGTGGGTGATCTCACCATAATCTTTGGGAGGAGAGCATCTCTAGCCAATCACTTGGAATGATATAGTGGGAAGAAGAAAAAAAAACAGCCATTGACTAGGATGCTGAAAATAAGAGTTTTTGTTTATGGCTCTGCCACTAAGCAGATAGTGTATCATTGGGCAAGTCTCTTCCTGGTCCTGAGCCTCTTGGCCTAGTTATCATCTAGGGGCCTGTTCCAGTGTCAGTCGCTCAGTCGTGTCCGATTCTTTGTGACGGTAAGGACTGTAGCCCACCAGATTCCTCTGTCCATGGCATTCTCCAGGCAAGAATACTGGAGCGGGTAGCCATTCTCTTCTCCAGGGGATCGTCCCTACCCAGGGATCGAACCTGGGTCTCCTGCATTGCAGGCAGATTCTTTACCATCTGAGCCAATGCTGTAATTATTTTTAATAATAATTATAATAATAGAGTTTCCATTTAATTGTCTACTGGGTGCAACTATGTTAGTGTTAGTAGCTCAGTCATGTCTGAGTCTTTGTGGCCCCATGGGCTATAACCTGCCAGGCTCCACTGTCCATGGAATTCTCCAGGCAAGAATATTAGAGTCAGTTGCCGTTCCCTTCTCCAGGGGATCTTCTTTACCAAGGGATCAAACCCATGTCTCCTGAATTGCAGGCAGATTCTTTACTGCCTGAGCCACCAGGGAAGTCCCCACTATATTATGGGTTTTAAAATAAAATTGATTTATTTACAGTAATCCTGTTAGGTAGGTGGTATTATTTCCATTTTATGGATGAGGAAAACTGAAGTCTAGAGAGGATAAGCAACTTGCTCAAGTGCTGGCATCTGCCCACTCCTTCCTGATTTCTCTTCCCTGCAGCCAATCACCACCAAGTCCTGCTAGTTATTCTTCTTCACTTTCTCTACCATCACTGCCCTGGTTTCAATGCTTAGCTCTAGTCTGGACTTTTAAACCACTTCCTAACTAATGTCTCTGCCTCCAGTTTTATATCCTTCCTCTAGTGTCTATCAGGTTTTAAGAAGTAACTCAGGTATCATTTCTTTTAAGAAACCTTCCCTGTCTACCCCCTCCACTGGATTATGTTACCTTCTTCTGTGTCCCATAGTACCTTGTTTATCTCTGGTCTGCTTCGTTAACAATATAATACTAGCCAATATTTAATTATTTAATTTAAATATTTAATAGGTGTCTACTATCTACCAAGTATAATACTATTCTAAGCTCATTATATCCATTAAGTCACTAAATCCTTACAACAACCATATGAAGTGTAGATACTATTAATAGCATGTTTTGAGAGCCTGGGTTCTCAGTCTCTGCTATATACTGTCTTCTGTCTCAAGTACTGCCTTCACCAGGGAACCTTCTATGGCTCTTTTTAAAATTACTTTAAAAAATAATTTGGATTTCATGAAGTCGAAATTAAAGTTTGAAGCTGAAAATGAACCATTGTCAGCTCTTTTGATAGACTTCGGGGCTTCCCTGATTGCTCAGTTGGTAAAGAATCTGCCTGCAATGCAGGAGACCCCAGTTTGATTCTCGGGTCGGGAAAATACGCTGGAGAAGGGATAGGCTACCCACTCCAGTATTGGGCTTCCTTTATGGCTCAGCTGGTAAAGAATCTGCCTGGAATGTGGGAGACCTGGGTCTGATCCCTGGATTGGGAAGATCCCCTGGAGAAGGGAAAGGCTACCCACTCCAGTATTCTGGCCTGGAGAGTTCTGTGGACTATGTTGTATAGTCCATGGGGTCACAAAGAGTCGGACATGACTGAGTGACTCACTTCCACTTTGATAGACTTGAAGCCCTAAATTGACCCCAGGATCAGATAATTCTTTATTTATATAAAGCTAAACACTTCAAAACATTTATACTTTCAGGAGATACATGGTTCCTATTTTCCAGGTAACAAAATTGAGGATAGAGTTGTCTTCCATTCACATTCTGATGAGGAAGACCTTGGTCTAGGAGGTGCTTTTTCACATTAACCTTTTCTTTCATGAAGCACAGAAAGTGTTTGGTGTCTAACCGAAGAAGCACTCACGAGTGATTTACAGGGGCGCTTTGTTGATTCAATCTGGTTATTTGATGCTGTCTCATTTTCTTTTCCTAAACAACTTGTGCATGAGCGTGTCTGAGAGGATTGGATAGAAAAGAACATGCATATCAAGGTTTTATTGCCTGGAGGCTTATGTGAATCAGCACCTTCATTTTACTGAGTTTCTTTTGGCCTCAAGTGCCAGATTTTCTCCATCTTTCTTCGACAATGTCAAGTAGCTTGGTAGGTGCATTAAATAATTTTCATAGTGAGCGCTGCTGTCGTTTATTACAAGAAGGCTTTGAGAAAGGGTTCTAATGAGACAGGATTGTTGAATCTCCCTGGGTTTTGACTTTCTAAGAAAGTCACTTATTCAGAAATTGTCCCTCCACTTGGGACTATGTACCACCCTGAGAACATGTCTCCCTTGAAACCCCTCACCCCCAAGAGAGTGTGAGAATGACTTGAGTGGAGCAGGGAAGGTAAATGGGTCTGGCTAGACCCCTTCACCATGGCCCTCTGTGAAGTCCCTGGAGGCTTGGCGAGAGCTTGAGTCCTTAGTTTTTTATATTTTTTCAAATTATGCATGTAATTTTCTGAGATGGAAAAGTGTGTGTAGTATTGAGATGTGCCTAATGCAAAAAAAAAAGCAAAACAGAAATATCTATAGAGTAAAAAGTGAAAATAGAAAAGTTCCAAGTCCCCCCTTTGTCCATCTCCCTCTGTCTGACTGGCTATGCTGACTGGAAATACTGTACAGATTGATGTGTGTGTCCTTCCTAAACCATTTCCCATGCCTTTGTGTATATACATACACACTCACTAGTCACTCCTAATTTTTTCCCTATGTAAATGTGACCATACCATATGTGCTGTTTTACAATATAAATTTTCACTTCATATATCTTATGATGTCTTTCAAAATAAGTACTGAAAGGTTTTGTCCTTTTTAAAAACAGTTGTGGAGAAGGAAATGGCAACCCACTCCAGTATTCTTGCCTGGAGAATCCCAGGGATGGGGGAGCCTGGTGGGCTGCCGTCTATGGGGTCGCACAGAGTCGGACATGACGGAAGCAGCAGAATGCAAAAGTGTAAATGAAACAAAGTGAAAACCCAACAGTGTAAAACCCTGGTTTGGATTCCAGTGAGACCACAAATGAACAGAATGATTAAGGCAAGTTACATAAGTACTTTTGCCTTCAATTACCCATGCATCTTCCAGCAACAAAGAATCTTCAAGGCAGTTGAAAATTAAGTTTCTGGTCTCTATTTTAGGAGACTAGTTATTTGGCTCTTAGTTCTGCTCTGGTAATTCTGTGACTCATTCAAGGGTTAAATCTTGGAAACGTCCAGTCCAAGGAGTAGTTGAAAAGCAACTGTTGCTATGTGTATTCTGGTAGCTGATTTTTTTCCCTCTGTAGGTAACTGAATCCTTCATCGCCTGTGATCACTTCTCTGCTTCAACTCACTTTTTCCTGCCTGTTTCCATGTCTGGGCTAGATTGGTACTCCCTTCTTCCTCTTCTATGTTCCTTTCAGTCAACTATCTGCTGTTAACCTCTTCCCTCTGAGATGTTCATAATAGAAATAAATCCTTTTAAAAATAAAAAAATAAATAAATAAAAACAGTTGTGTAATGTTCCTATCCATCTCCTCTCCTGTTGGCACCCACTGGGTTTGTTATTTGCTTTTTTCCTCTGACACACAGTGCTGAAGGGAATGTGTTTAGTCATATCTTTTCATGCACTTGAAAAGTTATACCTGGAGCAGAAGCCGTCTAGGCTATCCCTAGAAGGAGGACTTTTGGGTCTAAGGCAGCATTTCCAGAGGCAACATGCCAGCTTTACATTCTGTGTTACCTCCAAACATGCAGAGAGAGCCAGCATTTTCCATATGTCACTGGGGAAGCACCTAACTTATTGCTCCAGAGGACTGACCCTGAGCAATCTGCCCAGGAGACTGTCCTCTTTCCAGTGACCCAGAAGTCAAGGAACAGCAAGGACAACTTAACACGGCCGAGCCCTCTTGTCTCAAGTAGAAGACTGTCTTCTAAATCCTGCTGTCATACTATAGGCTGGAATTTTGAGGGCAGTTTTTGGTTAAATGCCTCAAAAACTTTATTTCTCTGTTTTTGTTAGCCAGTCAACAACTATTCAGGAGCAGACGTCTACTGTATGCCATGTACTGCAGTGCATTTTTAGGCATGCACATGGGATTATGCAGCTGTATTCCTCAAAAACGTAGTCTTGTCTGCTTATGGATATGCTCTCCATTATTTTTTATGTCTTAATTAAGGGCTCATAGAAGAGATTCTTTGACTTAGATGGAATTTCAGTTGCATTTCACAAATAATATTCTTAAAGTGGGTTAGTTTGTTGTTTGGGTTTTCTTTTTTGTTTTTGTTTTTTGTCTGTTTTCATATAAATCACTCTGTCTATAGAAAAGCATCAAACTGTTTTCACAGAAGGCAGGGAAATAAGTTGTTTACACATCACCATTTGACTGTCTTTACCCTCATCCTCATTAGAAACATCTCAACCACCCAAGTGAAGTTAGTTTGAACCTCCAAGCTATCCATGCAAACAAGACCCCTACAGCTAAGGAGTTTGGAGCAAGAAAGCATGGGGATTGTCTGCTATTTTTGTAGTCTCTCTTCTGGGTTCAGAATATTTTTTCCTGTGTTAATTCGCTATCAAGAGGTTTGGTTTTAGTTCTGTGCCCTTTTTCAGTTCTATAAATTAAGGAAGGTGGTTCCATCATGTCACAGTATCTCAGAGTTGACAGGGAGCATTAGAGATCCATCAAATGCAGCCCTCCTGCCTTCATGTGACTCCTCTGTACAATGTATTCTGAGCCAGTGATCATTTGGTCTTGGAGTGAAAACCTCCTCTAATGAAGGAATCCTGCCCTTTAAGAAGCAGCCCATTTCATTTTTGGTCAGCTTTAATTGCTAGATTTTATGTGAGTTCAGGCCAAAGTCAATCTCCTTGTAACTCTTTTGCCATACTGGTCACTCATGTGGATAAGCTTCTATTTGGTGATTAGTTCTCTAAATTGCAGTGCCCGGAATTGCCGAGTGCAGAGTAGCCTTCACCTCCTATAGCCTACATACTATTCTTTTATTGAGGCAGCCAGCCTAAGACACTAACTATTGAGTCAATGAGTGTTGATCTTAAAGTCAAGCAAAATTCTCCAAACTGATGTCACCAGCCTTCATCCCATGTTTGGGGTGTTGGTCTTATATGATAATAACATCTTGCCAAATTTCAGCTAAAACTGTAGTCTGTTGAGATCACTAGGGTTTCAAAAGGAGTTAAAAGTTAATTGTGCCTTCCAGCTTCATGCAGTTTGTAAATTTGATCAGTGTACCATTACGCCATCATACTAGCCATTGATAAAAATGCTGAGCAGAGCAGATCATGTAGGTTCCCCATCAGAAATTTCCTTTTGGATTGACATTAGTCTATTAACTAGCACCTTTGGATACAGCCATTAAAGCAGCGAAGGAACCAACCAGCAGTATTCTTTTCAATCTCTAATAGTCTGTCTTAGACATGACTGTTTCACTTTGTTCTCAACCCTCTTGAAACCCAGAAGCAGTATATCCACTGTTTCCCCTTAGTTTTCAGTCCAATGCTCCCATCATAAAAGGAAATGAGGTTACTCTGGCATGACTTGTTCTTGTAAAACTATGCCAGCTTCTTGTGATTGCTTATTTCTTTGCTCACAAATCTGCTTGATGCTGTGTTCTGAAATCCTGCTTGAGACTGATTTAGACTGATGAGATTATTATCTGTGACAGCCACCTACTTTTCCACTTTAAGGAATATGGGAACCAGAGGGGCTTTGTTTTCTGGTTCCCCCTCACCAGTGTTTCCCAAATACTCCTTTCTTTGTCGTCTTTTCCTACGCTGGGCTGACTCTCCTTCCCATTCCATCAGAACACTGCCCTCAGTTTTCCTAGGTGACACCTACTTAGTATGCTAATGGGTGCTAATGGACTAAAATGTATTCAACAATGAGTAATCTGTTTGCTTTCTGAGCAGGGCCTAAATCCCAACATGTGATTAGGATGGTGGTAATTTTGGGCATCATGGCAGTTATTAATGTAGTGTGGGAGGCTAAAACCTTTTGTTTCCTCTCAAATAGGTGACTGCCATTTAAACTCCATGTATGGCTTTCTGCCAATTGTTTTGGGGGCAATTTGAAGCGAAATTGATTGGCTAATTGCTTGTGGTCATCCGGCTTTTCAGCTGCCCGTGTAGCATCCCTGGAGGTAATTAGCACTTCCAGAATTGGGGGTGAATTGGAGTTATTCATGGTCATGGCTTCTGTTGTGGGAGCCGGGGCAGCAGTAGCTTAGTTATGAGTGAATCAGTTTTACTTTAAAATGATTACTGAGGATTGATGAGTTTCTTTAACAATTTTAAAAAATCCATTATGGAGGAGTTTGATATACAATTGCCTTCTAGAGTCATTTAAAGTGGCCAGTTGGGTTCTATATATTGTGTGATAAACTCATTGGTAGGAAATAGCTTCAAAAATGTTGAGCATTTTCCAAAAGTGACTGGAATTTCAATTGCAGCCCTGTAACAGCACACATAGTGGAATATTTTTCAGCCAGTGTTATGCTAAACAGTATAGAATATATTTTTCATTAAGAATGTCTTCATATGTAAATGTCATGTAAAAAACCACCGATATCTGTCTGTGATCCCCAAATTTAGAATCATCAGCACTTCAAGGTGATTGCTCTCTTTTCAAAACAATGTTCCTGGGCAATTTACAAGGACAGAGAATACCCAAGCAGAGCATCTCAGGATTCTGCCATTTCCCCCCAAACCTGGCATTTGTCAGTGTCAATCAGCATTGAAATTCTACCTGTGGCGGTAGAGGAAAGCCCAGAGTCATCTGCTTATTTTGATTGTTCCTTTTTCATAATTAAATGGGAACCGATGTTATCTCATCTTTGGAAGTTCCAGCTTGAGGGTGATATGCTTTTGCAATGCAGAGAAACAGTGGGTTTGTGTCAATGCCAAGCCTAGCTCTGGGAAGCCTTGGCCCAACCAGCTGTTGTGTTCCAGTTGTCCCCATGCTCTTCAGCATGGTCCCCTAGTCCCTTGACCTGCTGGTTGCAGTGTACAGCCCTCCTCTTAGGAATTCTAGCTTTCCCCATTTCTGTCTTGGATTCCCAGCCTTAACTGATGCTGGAATTCAGGAAAGGCTAGAAGAAAAGGCAATAATTCCTTTCTTGTGTCTTCCCAACTATCAGACAAGCCCTACCCTGTATTTCAGGATGAGGTTGTAAGAGAGGACGTGACTTAGACTATTCTCTTTCACATTCTTGTTTTAAAGCATCTCACAAACGAGGAACCAGTGCCTGACATCTACTGTGTTCCATCTCTGGTCACAGCTTCCAGCCTGCTTTCTCTACTTCCTGTTTTCAGCAAGTTTGATTTTTTACTTTCACTTGCTTGTCTCTTCTCAGCCTGTCTTCTCTCCCTGACTAAATTGGTCGGATTTTGTTTCCTAAAAGGAGATTACATTGCTCTTTGCTGGAAAAGACAGTCACTGGCATGGTGGGAGTAGGTGTGTGTGTGTGTGTGTGTGTGTGTGTTTGTGTTGGCAAGGGGTGCTGTGACAGGGTGTGTAAGGCTTCTTTTCTAAAGCCTGTTTTTAATCCTAATGACTCTCTTAGTTCTAAGACTCTGAGTTCAAATCCTAGTTTGCCTCTCTGTGATCTTGGGAGATGTTTCCTTAGTGCTTCAGTTTCCCCATCTTTAAAATGGGTGGTAGAAGACTATCTCATACACTTCTACTGTGGACCAAGTGAATAAACTCATGTAAGCTTACATTGATGGTTTCTAAAAAGGTCAGAGGAAAAGGTGGGAAGAGGGTAGTGGTGGTGGTACCTTTGTATTCACCCCCCTTCACTCCCATCAACAGATGGCACTCGGGAAAGGCACTGGTTTCTCCTGAGGGTTCCCTGTTTGACCCAGAGGAAATTGCACAACCCATCTATCCCCAAACCGTTTCTGTCCCCAGAGTACAAGCTAGATCTTCTGCCGGGGGATCAATCAACGAGCTGTCTTTGGCAGGGGGAAGTGTCATGAGAATAAACAGCTGCTCTCTCCGCCCCACAACCCCTCCTGCTGCTAAATGACTCTAGGGAAGAGGAAACCAGTCATCAAAGGCTTCTGCCACCTGTGCACAGCTGGTAGTTCCTGAGGTCACTTGGTAGTGACTGGAGGAGTTTAGAAAGTATCCACGGAGCTAAGTCACTGATATATCCCTTTCCCTAAGGCTCAAGGACTTGCCGTCTTCTCTGTCCTTCATTCCCAGAGTGGGGAACTCCTTTGTAAGCTGGAATACACTAGGCTGAGATTGCTCTAGGTCTTCCCTAGTGCTGTTTTGTGAATAGCACCCTTTGAGTGATTCTCAGTGTAAGAAAAGGAGCAGGACTAGGCTTTCTTGTCCTTCTTCAGCCATCTTTAAAAAAGGAAGACTAGGAAGTCATTTCCTTTGAGCTACTTGCTGCCAAGTGTCTCTCAGCTAGACTTCCCTTTTCCTGTCTCCAAGGTTGCCAAGCCATCTGGCAGAGTACAGGGCCCAAAGGTAAAGCTAGTCCCATGTTCCAGATGGGGCAGAGTGGCTGGTGACTGCTAGAGGGCAGCAGAGGGCCAGGAGCAGGTCTCTTAATGGCCAGAATGGCCACCAGACTGGCTGACAGAGCAAAGGTCACCAGAGGCCCCTCATCGTTGGGGACAGGCAGGATGGTCCCCAACCAGGCAGATCTGGAAAGCTTTAACAGAACATGACTGAGACACGCTACAGAGGGGTCAACTTGGTTGGTATATATACAGCATGTCTGAGCAGGTAAGGCCAAGGTTTAGTGAAAGGGGAAGGAAGGCACATGGCCACAAATATCAAATCAGTACTAGGGCTGGGTCAGAGTTCTATTCAAGGTTGGAATAGTCAGGGTTTAAGAACTAGAACTGGACTGATTCGGCTCCATCATTTATTGAGAGTTTCTCAAGGAGGAACAATAAGACAATCAAGAACATGGATTTAGAGTCACAGAGGATCTGGGGTTAGAATCACTGCTCTGCCATCTATTAACTAATAGACTTTTGTGGAGTTACTCAGCCTCTCTGCACCACTCTGAAACAGCACACATGATGCTAAAAATGATTTTATGTATAGATGCTAAAGAAATGTTTGTTTAGTGAATCATTTTTATCCAGAGGTTATTTCTGGCAAGATTGAGGTTATTGATGGTAGCTCCCTACCTTAAAGTTCTACTCCATTCAGTTTAGTACTTGTTCTGTGTCTGAGATGGTGCTGCCCTAGTGCCCAGCCACCTGGGGCCTGATCATTAGGGGAATGTGAAACCAGTTAACAGGGATCCAGGGACCACAGGAGAGGGAAAACACAAAATTCTCTGGGAAGAATTCTGAAATAAATTCATGTGAAAATCAGGAAAACAGATTATTTTGACTTATTTTAAAATGATATCTTTTTTATACTTTCATGGCTCTTCAGTAGAAATGGCTTAAGCTAAAAGAAAACTTAATTAAATGAATAGGAAATTTATGAGTCTTGGGTGAGGCACAAATTTGAATTCTCTTGTTAAAATTAAGTGACCAACTAAATGCAATGTGGTATCTTGAATTAGAGCTTGGAACAGATAAAAGACATTAGTGGAAAACCTGGGGAAATCTGAATAAAGGCTCTAGTTTGGTCAATAGCATTGTACCAATGTTAACATTTTAATTTTGACAAATGGCCCATGGTTATTTAAGATGTTACTATTAGGGGAAACCAAGTGAAACTAGCTTTGTAACTCTACTGTAAATCTAAAATTATTGCAAAATAAAAAGGTTTTTTTTTAAAAATCAAGTGGTCAAACTCTCTTACTTTCAATGGTGATAAGCTCTGCTTTTTAAAAAAAATTGAAATGTAATTGAATTACAATGTTATATAACTTTCAGGTGTACAGCATAATGATTCATTATTTTTACAAATTATACTCCGTTAACCATTATTACAAGATAATGGCTATAATTCCCTGTGCTATATGATATTTGCTTGTTGCTTATCTATTTTATATGTAGTAGTTTGTATCTCATACCCCTAATTTGCCCCATCCCCCTCCATCTCCCCAGTGGTAACCAGTAAGTAGTTTGTTATCTAGATCTGTGTGTCTGTTTCTCTTTTGTATGTACATTCATTTGTACTATATTTTAGGTTCTACGTATAAGTAATATCATATAGTATTTGTCTTTCTTTGTCTGACATTTCAGTAAGCACAACATTCTCTAGTTTCATCCCCGTCTCTGCTTTTTTCTATTTTTTTTTTTCATGCACTTTGTTTGAAGATGTTTTTGAAATTACATGGAATTGGGATGGGGCACTAGGATGCTTGCTTCTACTACATAGAGTTTTGAACTCTGCCCTTTTCCTTAACAATATATACATGCATTTTCACATGTCATTAGAAGTTCATGTTAAGTGTGATTGTTAATGTGCATAATGTATTTAACTACGCCCTTACTGATGTACATTTAGGTTGTTTCCAATTTCATGCTGGTATAAACAGTGTTGCAATGAACATTTGTGTACATATAACTTTGTGCTGATTTCTGATATTTCCTTGGGCTAGAGACCTAAGGAAACTGCATCAAAGAATATAAACTTTTAGTAAGATCTAGATACTTAACACTGTATCACTTTCCAGAAGTTTTATCAATCAAGTTTGTACACCCAGGAGCAGTGTGCAAGTGCCCGTCTCACTACATCCTAATCAACATTGAGTCTTACTATTAAGAACAAGCATCTTTTCTGCATGCATTTGCTTTAACTTGGCTCCCTGCTTAGAATCTGAGTGTCAACCTGTGGTTTAAGAATGACCAGACTTGGCCCCTCCCCCACTCATCCTTTTACCATTTTTGTATATAATTCCTTAACATGGTAGCTAACTGGGACATGATCTTTTTAAAGACAATATCCTATTGACAAGTAACGGGAGAGTCTCTTTTTAACCTTGTTTCCAGGAATATTGTGAAATTCACAGACAAACCTTTTGATTCTTGTTGATATTTACATGCACACCCACACTTTAATACCACTGAATGAAAGGGTGGGGAAAACGAAAAGTTGTCCCTTAGGGAGTCACTACATGCCTGGGATTTGGAGAATACCAACTTGGCATGGCCTGGGTTTGCTAAATGCACCATTGCCTAGCACTCTATGCTCCTCACATAGAGTAAGCAGCTTCTCAATAAGCAGGACTAATGACTACATTCTGCCTGTTTAACCTGCCAAAGTATAATGGAGGCAGAAGGCATAGAATGTTCTTGGTGGTGGCAGTGTTGTTTCTGCTCCTATCTTGCTGTGTTGGGTCACAGTTGAGCTCAGGGACTTTCTTTGACACCAGTCATTCAGGAGGAGCACACCCTAGCCCGCAAGCCGGCCTCCTGTTCTGCTATAGGGACTGCTCTCAGAAAACGAGCTGCCATCGCTGGGCAAGTAGTTCTTTCCGCTTCTGTCGCCCTTCACAGTCTTAGCTCCTCTCGTATTTATAAGACTGCTTTAATAGTCTTGTCTTGTAATTACATCTGGAGACAGGAGACAGCATCTTTTGATAGTTCAAGTCCTAACGCATTTAAATTGCTCTCCTAATGCTATAAAAGAGTCAAATTATATATTCTGGTTTGCACTAGACAGCAATAAACGTCAAGGTGCCATCCACTCTGGTATTTAACTCCTTGATGCTATCTGTTTTCATGCACCTCGCACTGATGGTACACTAGTGTTTGCCCATCTCCAGGCTCGAAAGGATCAAGTTGGGGAGATAAATTTCACTATTCAAAATATATTAAAAGGCAGAGGAAGTTTGTAAACATTGCTTTGGAGAGCTAAGCAAAGCAATCAAGTCAAGGACAGGAACCTGATTCAGTAAAGGAAACATTTCACAAGATTGTCATCTACTTTATTTTTAAAGCTGCAATAAGATGTAACGATAAAAAGGCCAATGATGCATTTCAGCCAAGTGATATGAACTCTTGCTAAACCAATTAAACTGTCAGTATACTATGGTTTCACGTTTTCTATAACATACTAGGTCACCTTAGGACACTCAGTCACTTAGGACTTTTTACCACTGATGCAAAATCAATTTGGCAATTTATAATCTTACATTTCATTATGAAAGTATATTATTCTGTAAGAAAGCTGCTGGAAAAATAAGAGGTTTCTGAAGCCCATTCATTCCTCTCCTGTTCAGGTGATGTCATAAAAGAATAAAATCAATCATATTATCTGATGTTTTGAGACTTCTAGTAGTTTTTGATTTATATGTTTTTTAAAGAAGATGTACCAAGTATACAATTCTAACCCAGGATGCAATTCTTAATGTTAGATAAAATTGCAGACATTAAAAAGTGAGAATTTTGACTGAAGAGCTCATTTTTCATCTACCTCTTTAAAATGTTTGAGTGTATGGATTGAAAGAACCCTTTTGCTTAAGTATCCATATGCCAGAGGGCGGGCTTTTTTGTTTTCCTGTATTTGGAGTTCCTGCTCTTCTCAAAGAGATGGCACAGATGGTTGTTCATATTTAATACCATCACATTTCTCAGTTTATTTTTTGGAAATTGTGAGTTACAGAGTGATACACCAGCTTATTTGAGAGCGAGGTGGAAAAAAGAAAGAGGAAGAGTTGGAGGCTTATTATTATTATAACTCCCATTTGGAAATACCTTCCTTTTTTCTCTCTAGGACAAACATGACACCGCTTTTGGGAAAAAACCAATGGCAGTAATAAAATGCACATGACGGATCCTGAGTTTTAGGTGCTCATTAGCACAGAAGCAGACAGAACTTTTCTCATAAGATCATATGGCTAACAAGAGCATAATCAACATTGACTGTACATATAGCCCTGTTCTTCTGTTATGAAGTCAACAAGAGTTTCCTTTAACCTTCCCTTATGACTATTAACCACACTTGTTAATACATCTCCCCGTTCCCAAAGCTCAAATCAGATGTGTGCCTCTGGCAATGACAGCTGCAGTAACACTGGATCATTTAAATATGAGATTTAAACCTGAGGTTCCATTCTTTTTTGGTTTAGGTCAGGGTTACAGGGTAGGTAGGGGCAAGGAACTGCATTAATTTTGATTCTGCTTGTGATCAAGCATCTCACGATACAAGGACTGTGTGGTACTCAGCTATCTGTCTACTCCCATTGTCTCAGGTATTTCCACTCTCACTGGCATCTCTCCTGTTTGTGTGTTCTTTTTTATATTCCAGTCTGAACACAGAAGGACACATTGAATGAAAAGAGAAACACAGAGTAGAAATTGAATAATTATAATGAGAGTCACTTTGCACTTTATATCTTGCTGAGAAAGGTATTGGAACTAGGTTTAACTAACTTTCCGTTGACCAGGTATAGGAAGAAGCACTTCCACCTGCACTGTCTCGTTTCAACTCACAACAACCCTGTGAGGTAGATGATATATTCCCTACTTTAGAGATGAGGGCTGTGGTTCCGGGAGATTAAGCAATTTGCCAAGGGCATAATGTTAGGAACAGGTTGAGTTTAGTTTCCAGTTCAAGACTTAGTCTCTAATTCCAGTATTCTATTGGCTCCATCATGGTTATTTATTATTCTTGATATAATTAAGTCTTGACAAGCCAGAATACATAGGGAATGATAGCACACACCATAATAGGGGTTTAGAATATGAATGAATGTACAATTTTGGCTTTTTTAAAAGTAATAATTCATTGGTATGATACCTGGTAACGTTAGAAAATGCATCAATATAGGTAAGATAGTGAAGCAAACAATTCACTCCTGATACTAAGACCTATTAACAGTTTGGCTAGTAGACTTTTCTTTTTTAGATCTTTAAATTATATGTATACATTACAAGGGATGGTTAGAAAACATCACCGACTCAGTGGACATGAGTTTCAGCAAACTCTAGGAGACAGTGGGGGACAGAGGAGCCTGCCTGGTGTGCTGCAGTCTGTAGGGTCACAGAGAGTCGGACACAGCTTAGCGACTAAACAAAAACAAACATACATACCATTTTATACCCTGCTTTTGAAAAAACCTAACTATTTTCAGAACATTTTCTTGTATTATTACATAGATGTCAACATGATTTTAATGGCTATGCAGTACTCTACTGTCTGGGTATCCCATAAAATGTTTAAGCAATCTATCTTGGATATATTAATGAGAACCAGTCCTCTAGTTTGATAATGCTTCTCTGATGTCACAAAATACATGGTAATGTGGTTTGTTAAAATGTTCAGAATATGTATTTTATTATTAGTTAGCTATGGTTAAATGTACATCATGTGTCATCTTTTTCGAGCTAGTGGTTGCCTTGGACATGGCCCCAAAGTCTAACTTTCAAAGCTTCTGCTTAGACATATGCAGGTAACATTAAAGCCAGTAACCCCTGACAAAGATGGCTGGAAGCTTGGGGGCTGAACATGAGGTATAATTTAAGGTAAACAGAAACTCTTCCCTGGATTTCTCATTGGAAGAATCCTCTGGGTTGAGCTACAGAGGACTATGGTGAAAAGTCAATTGTTTCTGTTTAATCAGTGTTGTGTCTGTTAAATTAGTTATGGTGAATTTATTCAGTGGAATATTATGAAGCTCTTAACACTGATATTTCCAAAGAATATTTTATGATATATGTTAACACTTTATAAAGAATGGGATATGTGTGTGTGTGTGTGTCTGTGTATAATATATAATATATATATAAAATTCCAGTTTGGTGGAAAAAACACATATACATATATGCTGAAATATCTCGGGGCCTATTTTTGGATGGTGGGAATGATAGTTCATTTTTTCCTCTATATTTTTCTGAATTTAAAAAATATAAATTGTTTATTATTCACTATGTGCTAGGCACTGTACTAGTATCTCAGTCTTCACAACAACACTGAAGTTACGATGATTGTCTGTTTGGCTAAGACCACACAGATTGCTTGGGGCCAGAGCCAGGATATGAACTTGGGGTCTTGTTTAGTCGCTAAGTCATGTCTGACTCTTCCGTGACCCCATGGACTGTAACTTGCCAGGCTCCTCTGTTCATGGGATTTCCCAGGCAACAATACTGGAGTGGGTTGTCATTTCCTTCTCTAGGGGATCTTTCCAACTCAGGGATCAAACCCGTGTCTCCTGCATTGACAGGTAGATTCTTTACCACTGAGCCACCAGGGAAGCCCAACTTGGGGTCTGTTTATCACCAAAACCCATATGACATCAGATAGAAAAGGGAGAAGATATATTTTTAAATTTTTTCTTAACAGTTGAAAACCAAGCAGTCAAAGCAGTACTGGGACAAGAAAATACAAGTCCATGGCCAGACGATAGGGCATTTATGCTGGTGAATCCTGGGAGGTCCTTTGGCAACAGGGGTTAGCCTAAGGGCTCTGCATCCCTGGGGTTAATAATATCTAACCTCATAGAGCTATTGTGAGGATTAAATGAGGCACTGCGTGTAAAAGGCACATGGTACATGCTTGCTCAATAATGGTAGCTAGTATTATTATTTCTCTTATTTAGGACCTTGCTTGTTATAGGGATTAGAGACTCCAAGAAGCCTGAGGTATGTTTACCTAGGGAATCCTGTCACATCTTAATAGTCCTCAAACATTCCTGACCAGTTGAAATACCTTTTATTTGAAACTTTCAAATAAATAAGTCCTAATCAGCTTTGTGGACTCTACCAGCTTTTCCCGAAAACTACTCTGCTTTTTGGGGAGTTATTTATTTACTCAATGAAAATAGGGACTTTGTGTAACACAAGGGAAGCAGGAAGTGATTGGTTTGGAGTTAATAGGCAAGCCTTTTCTTTTCCCTTTAACCTGAGGAGGCTTGATTGGGTTATGCTCCTTAAGAGTCTCGGAGGGTCTGGGAATTTTGAGAACAAAAGCTCTGCAGGGAGGCCACCTAAGAGAGAAGGCTCTTCACAAATCTTTGTACATTCTTAGATTTTTCATTCTGTTTTTCTCCTCTCTCAGTCCCTAGAATTGAGTGGCATTATCTTGAAGCCATGGAGATTTAAGAAACAACCAAGGTTGGCCTTTCTTTGTTGAGCTTATGAAAGCCATATTTAGTTTTAGTAGGAATGTGTTTTTCCCTTGGGAGGCCCCTCTATACCTGCAGCCATCAGAAATTCCATATTAAAATCCCACATTTAAGTCTTTACGGCTAAAGTCTGTTCTTGCGTGTCTGGACCAAGTCCAGCTGTCAGACTGCAATATTATTGACTTTCTCTTCTCAAGTGAGTGCTTTATATCTGCTGGCTCCATTTCTTTACCACTCATTCTGAAACACCTTGTAATCTGGCTTCTGCCACTGCCTCTTTAGTAAAATTGCTCCCCTGCAGGTTACCAATGACGGACTTTTTACTGAATTCATTGGGGCTTATTTTTCTTTCTCCCCCTTGAATGTTTTTCTTCCCTTGGCTTGTGGCAGTACATGTATCTGTTTCCCTCCCACCTCTTTGAGCATTCCTTCTCTCCTTTTTGGTGACAAATCTTCCTCTTCCATTCAAATGGGACTATTCTCGAAAGGGGATGTCTTTAGTCTCCCTTCCCCCTCGACTCTTAACTCATTTTCATGGCTTCAACTGCTATCTCAATATCATTAATTCTCCAGTTCTCACTTCTTACTGATGCCCCAGTCCCTATAGATCTTAGGGACTAATAATAAAGTTTTCTTTTGTTGTTGCTGTTCCGTTGCTCAGTCGAGGTTGACTCTTTGCGACACCATGGACTGCAGCACTTCAGGCTTCCCTATTCTTCACCATTTCCCGGAGCTTGCTCAAACTCCTGTCCATTGAGTTGGTGATGCCATCCAACCATCTTGTCTTCTGTCATCCCTGTCTCCTCCTGCCTTCAATCTTTCCCAGCATCAGTGAGTCAGTTATTCTCATCAGGTGGCCAAAGTATTGGAGCTTCAGCATCAGCCCTTCCAATGAATATTCAGGGTTGATTTCCTTTAGAATTGACTGGTTTGATCTCCTTGCAGTCCAAGGGACTCTGAAGAGTCTTCTCCAACACCACAGTTCAAAAGCATCAATTCTTCGGTGCTCAGTCTTCTTTATGGTCCAACACTCATATCCATACATGACTACCGCAAAAACCAGAGCTTTGACTAGATGGACCTTTGTTGGCAAAGTGATGCCTCTGCTTTTTAATATGCTGTCTAGGTTGATCATAGCTTTTCTTCCAAGGAGCAAGCATCTTTTAATTTCATGGCTGCAGTCACCATCTGCAGTGATTTTGGAGCACAAGAAAATAAAGTCTGTCATTGTTTCCTCATCTGTTTGCCAGGAAATGATGGGTCGGATGCCATGATCTTCATTTTTTGAAAGTTGAGTTTTAAGTCAGCTTTTTACTGTCCTCTCTCACCTTCATCAAGAGGCTCTTCAATGCCTCTTCGCTTCCTGCCATAAGGGTGGTGTTATCTGCATATCTGAGGTTATTGATATTTCTCCCAGCAATCTTGATTCCAGCTTGTACTTCCTCCAGTCCAGCATTTCGCATGATGTACTCTGCAAATAAGTTAAATAAGCATGGTGACAATATACAGCCTTGACCTATTCCCTTCCCAATTTGGAACCAGTCCATTGTTTCATATCCGGTTCTAACTGTTGCTTCTTGACCTGCATACAGGTTTCTCAGGAGGCAGGTCAGGTGGTCTGGTATTCCCATCTCTTTAAGAATTTTCCACAGTTTGTTGTGATCCACACAGTCACAATCCACACAGTCGCTTTGGTGTACTCAATGAAGCAGAAGTAGATGTTTTTCTGGAATTCTCTTGCTTTTTCTATGATCCAATGGATGTTGGCAATTTGATCTCTGGTTCCTCTGCCTTTTCTAAATCCAGCTTGAACATCTGCAATTTCTTGGTTCACATACTGGCTTGGAGAGTTTTGAGCACTACTTTGCTAGCATGGGAAATGAGTGCAGTTGTGCAGTAGTTTGAACATTGTTTGGCTTTGCCCTTCTTTGGGATTAGAATGAAAACTGATCTTTTCCCGTCCTGTGGCCCCTGCTGAGTTATCCAGATTTGCTGGCATATTGAGTGCAGCACTTTCACAGCATCATCTTTTAGGATTTGAAATAGCTCAGCTGGAATTCCATCACCTCCACTACCTTTGTCACTTGACTTCGCACTCTAGGATGTCTGGCTCTAGGTGAGTGATCACACCATCGTGGTTATCTGGGTCATGATCTTTTTGTACACTTCTTTTGTGTATTCTTGCCACCTCTTCTTAATATCTTCTGATTCTGTTAGGTCCATACCATTTCTGTCCTTTATTGTGCCCATCTTTGCATGAAATATTCCCTTGGTTTCTCCGATTTTCTTGAAGAGATCTCTAGTTTTCCCCATTCTATTGTTTTCCTCTATTTCTTTGCATTGATCACTTAGAAAGGCTTTCTTATCTCTGCTTGCTATTCTTTGGAACTCTGCATTCAGATGGGTATATCCTTCCTTTTCTCCTTTGTCTTTCGCTTTAACTAAAAGTTGTCTTTTAGAGTCAAGCATTGTGCTCTGTACTTATTTACGGTATCTCTAATTCTAATAACATTCTTCAAGGCAGATAGTCTTAAGTCCATTTTACATAAGAGGAAACCAGCTCAAATAAGATACACGTGTTTGTATTTTTCCATTCAGTCTCCTACCATCAACTGAAACTCAGCAGGTCCAAAAGAGAATTCCTTCTCTGGCTCCAAACTCCTTCTGACTTTAAGTCAGTGACACTCTCCCACTTTCTGTTATATCACTTGCAGGCTGAGAGAGTTGAAAATCAGACAGGTATTTGCTTTGGAATATTGCCCTCCCTCTCCAATAAAACAACACCCTCAAAATCCCCCAAGCCCAAATTATTACAGCTTCATATCTTGAAAATTAAAGTTTAGGCTACCCTACAGATGAGCAGTTCCCAACTATTAGGAGAGCTAAGTCTCATAACTTTCCAATACTGCATGTTCTGGGCTGCCTAGAGTTAAACTTAATTCTCAGCCCCAGCTGTGTTTTCTAGAGTCCTCAAGATACAACTCCCAAGTAGGTCCCTCCCATAGGTGGGGCTAGCCTGGCTTCTGCGCACTTCCCAGTGTACCAGCGGTAATCCCGCCCCTTTCTTCTCTCTTGGACTGGAAAGCCTACTGGAATGTGAGTGATTTAGTGGTGGTATTTCTGTAGTATAGGAACAGCTTTCAATGTACTATTTTTTAAAAAGAAAATTACTTACAAATGTTGGTAGTTCAGTATTAGTAACAGCTGATGCAAAACATATTCACAGCTGATCTGCACATACCGATGTGTTGAGACCATGAGTTTGAAAACACACAGATTACCAGGGAAGGTCCAAATGCCCATTGGTGAGGACCAGCTTTCTTCTGCATGTGGTGTATTTGCCTAATACGACAATATTTTAAACTTGATACTACTTAAGGATCAGAGAAGTGAGAACCTCCACATCTTTTTGAAGTCCACTAATAGGATCACCAGGTGACAAGACCTTATTGCAGATTCTTTATGTGCCATTCTTTACTTGGGCTGTTTTTACTGGTACAGCTAGCATCTCTGTGACCATTTCATTTAAAAACAGAAATCTGCCATAGCCGCTATCATTTTTTTATGGAAGCAGTACAGAAGGTCAAAAGTTCACTTATGTTTTGTTCTTATGAAGTCAGGCTAAAGGAAAGCGTAGACCCATTGAGAAATTTTGGTTATCTGTTCCTTACTTCAGTTTCTTCTGTTAGTAAGGAATGGGAGTCTGGAATTACAGTGGCATGACTCTTTAATCAGACTTGATCAGGATGGTAGTAACATGTATCAAAAGAGAAACATACTCAGATTAGCCTTTGGTGAATGGTCTTCTTAATAAGGAACTTGGAGCATACCTTTTAAAAAATCGGAGAAGCTGGGTGTTTAATCACTGTCATGAAAAGAAGGTAAAAAACTGATGGTGTTTTCCAGGATTGTAACCTATATTTAGTTGAACAAACTAGCGACTAGTGGGATCTAGCATGTACTTGGGGTTCAATGAACACTTGTGGAATGAATTTGTTACTTTAGCAAAAAGAAGATTAAAATGTTCTGACTTATTATGACATTCCCTGTGGTCGTTAGCATAAATTAAAGTTTGATAGGAGTAAAATCTACTTTGAAAAAAATCACTGAAATACTTAGGTTGTAAGAAAAGCTTTATCCTAGGATGTAAAATATCAGTGATATCTCACCAGGCTGCTTTTTCCTTCTTGGACTGTAGGGTGCTTTTCATCTTTGACTTAACATATACTATTCAGGCCAAGGGCAGTGGAGAGGTGATGAAGTTGAGAGGAGGGATCACTTGGAAACATCAGTCCATCTGGCCAGGGTCTACCATGGAGGACCTTGCGTCAGATTTACTTTGGGGGGGCGGGGCTCAAAATTTTCTCAGTCATCCTTGTAAATTTTTATGTTCTATAAGCAAAGAGTTTGGCCTGATGGTTACAGTCTGACCAGCAACCAAGGTTACCTGTGGTGTCATATGCTCTTCAGAGAAAAATTATTGAATAGAAGCCTAATTATAGCCAGTTTAGCTCACAAATGGGAAATCAGTTCAATTGAAAAATAGTAAGTGCTGACTACGGGTCCAGATTGTGTGATGCCTTCTGTGGAAGTATGAGATGTGGTCCTTGACCCAGGGATGCTTAAAGGCAAGATAATTACAAGTGAAATAGTAATAACAGTACCAGGCATCTGAGAATCATAGCTTGAGAAAGAACTATGAAGATCATTTAGCCCAAACTTTCCAGTTACAAGGAAGACAGACTCAGATTAGGAATAGAATTTCCCAAGGTCTGCCAAATGATTGGTAGAAATCATAAATATATACTCAAATCTTCTAATTCTCAGGTACTTCTTTCATTCCATCATTTAGGTAGTTATATGGCATTTGGACACACTTGCTTTGATCAGTTCTTTTGATGCTGGGAACTTCTTGACAAGACCATTTTAACATGGGCGGGGAGGGGGGACTTCTGCAAAAGCCTACAAAACAAACTAGTAAAATGTCCAGCTACTTTTTAAAAATTACCAAGTAATGTGCAAAACAGGCATCCTCACCCCATCCCTCAGCTTCACGTCATCCCTTAGCCTGGAGGGTGGAGATCAGGGACGAGGTAGGAGAGGAGGTCAAAGATGGAATGGGTGTCATGGATGGGGTAAAGCTCCAAAAAGGGATGAAGGATGGGGTGGAGGGTCAGGCACCATCTGGCAGGCAAAGCACACATTGCCAGGAGTCATGTGTTTCCCACACTTGCTCATCTTTGAAAGGCCATTAATCATGCTGGGCACATTATCTGCTCATTCTCTGAGAATTCTTTTATTTCTTAAACAGTCTATTTCTTAAAATCTCTGATTCCAAACTTTCAAGGGACAGGAATGGAGTGGGGAAGGACATTTGGGTGACAATATAGTCCTATAGTCTCAGACCCAGGCTTCACTGTTGCCTTAAGTCACTGTCTGT
The DNA here is from genome assembly GCF_019320065.1 of Cervus canadensis. Lineage (NCBI taxonomy): Eukaryota > Metazoa > Chordata > Mammalia > Artiodactyla > Cervidae > Cervus > Cervus canadensis. Next base: position 116,773,591 of record NC_057419.1, read on the forward strand.
CAGTTCTCTCATTAATATTCCATGTAAAATACTATATGTTTCTGCCATTTTAAAAATTGTAAACTTTGATAGGTTCTTTTGAAGGAATAGGACTGTGTAGGCTGTTTTGAGATTTATCCTCTTTCAAAAGCTAATAAACCTAAATATACATCTAGTTTTTTTTTAATAAAAAATGTATGAGTTTCTCACTTTGTCAGTGCAGTTTTTAATGTAAAATTATTTTTTAAAAATTGCCTCTCTAATGTAAAGAACCTAAAGGCATACAAGGACTGAATATTCAAGAATACTCATATAGGAGAAAGTAGAAAATGGAAGTTCCCCCATAATGTGGGTAAGGATTGAGGAGAAAGTGTCAGGGAGGGAAATGATAAACAGCCCCTAGTAGTCTGTTTTTTTCATGGCTGCATCGTGCTGTCTGCATCCTAACAACTGTGCCAGAATGTCAAACATAAATACAGGATGTCTGGATTTTAGCAAAACATTCGAAAGTTTTCTGTAATATCTTGTGCATAAGATTGTGAAATTTGACTGCATAACCAGTAATTAGGCAAATTCACAGCTAGTTGAGCAACAGATTCAGCGTCAACCTGGAGGAAGATGTTTTAGTGAAGGGCCACAGGACTGTTTTAGCTCTGCCTGGGCATTTGTTCACGCAAATACTGAGCACCTACTGTGTTTAAGGCACCCTACTTAGTACTGTGAGGGGTACAAAGGTGTCCGTATCATGGCCCCCACCTTAATGGAGCAAACTCTTGATCACAATTGATGACAAAGACTGGCTTTTCACTTTGCAGATAACGTAAAGCTGGGTGGCATAGTTTAATATATAGGATGACAGAATCCAGATTTAAAATGACCTCAGCTTGTAGGAACTCTAGGTCAAAACCTACAAGATGAAATTTAACAGTGATAGATGTAAAGTCTTGAATTTAGGTTTAAAAAATTGCATATGTACAGGATATGAGAGATGTGACTTGGCAGCAGTTTATGTAAAAAGTTCTTGGGGATTTAGCTGATCACAAGTTTAATATGAGCCAACAATGTGGTGTAGCTTATTTTTTTTAAAGCCAAACAATTTTAGGCTGTATTAGAAGCATGTGTGCTGATCAGACCACATCTGGAGTATTATGTTCAAGTATAGTCACCACATTTTACGAACATTGACAAAGTTGAGTGTATCCAGAAGACAGTGACCAGGATGGGTCTGAAAATCCTATCACAGGAGAAATGGTTGAAAGAAAGACCTGAAGGGTGGGGTTGGGGGAGTGTCAGCTTTTGCTTTAAGCCTCAGCTTAGACTCTTCAAGTCTTGGTTAGGTTTCATGGCTGTGTACTTCCACATTCCTCTGGACAACCCCCTTGCCTTTTGCACTAAACTAGGGTTTTGTTAGACCAGGATTCAGTCTTTGTTCACTGTGACATCAGTTGGTCCAGCACTGTGTTTGATGATAAGGTCTGTCCCCAGCAATGCTTACAGAATGATGGAGTTAAATTTCCAAGTGTGACACCTTATGTACAGCTGGGGGAAAATGGATAAAGAACTATAATGCCTGGCATCTATAATCATTAAATGAACAGAAAAGGAATGTCAAAGTTCCTAAAAGTTTTTGAATGATTCTCCTTTAGTCATTTTCTTTTGCCTTCTGCTAGGATCTAATACTAGATTTGCATGTCTCTTGTAACAGAAATCCTGAAAATGCATTCTCTCCAAAAGGAGCATTTTCAAAACTAAGTTACAGTTCAGGTACTAGTATCAAGGAGATACAAATGAAAACAATGAGATATCATTTTTTCACTTGCAGATTAGGGGAAGAATCCATGGTGGTCTTTCCATGGCATTGGTTGAAAAGAGTCAGACATGACTGAGCGACTGAACAACAACAAAGGAAAGAGTGGATAAAAAATAATATGCACTGCCAGTGAGGGTTTAGTTAAATGGACACAGTCATGCATTTCTGGTACAACCCTTTTGGAACAGCAATTTGGCAATTTGTATTATCAAGGGCCTGAAAATATTCAAAGTTTGATCCAACAGTTCTACTTCTGGGACTTTCTCCTATGAAAACCATCCTGAATACAGGAAAAAAAGCCTTATGAACAGAGGTGTTTTCTGATAACAAAAATATTGGAAACAACAAAGTATTTAATAACAGAGAAGTGAATGGTTATATAAAATGTGATATGTCCCTTTGATACAAGGTTATAAAGCCATTAAAGTTTATAGTTTCCACAGGATATAAAGCTGTGCATATAATATGATACAAGTGCATGAAAATAAATAAAACTAAACTTATGTGGAGAAAAATCCTGGAAAGTCTTATACTAAGATATCCAAAGTGGCTGTTGTTCAGTGTGAGATTATCAGACTGAAATTACTTTTGCATTTGTCTTCTTTTTTGCATTTTCTAAATTTCTTTTTTAAAAATCATTTTTATATCAAAGAGAATTTATAATGAGTCCTATAATATCTAGGAATAGATCCATAGAGTCTAGACCTTCAGTCCTCCTGCATGTCACCAGTTATATCAAGGGCATTCAGAAACTGAGGAAAAAGCAAATCCAAACAACTTCAAAGCAAAATTGATTTTAATTCTAAATTTAATTAAAATTAATTTTAATTCACTTTCATTCAAAGCACATAAATGTAAATATATACTAGGCACACTTGGATCAAGGGTGTGTTAATGAACTTTACAAATAAAAGATGATACAATTCTCACAAAGGAAATAATCAGCATCTCAGATTCTAAAGAGCCAGGTACCTTTTGCAAATGGACATAAAAAAGTGCCTTGTAGTAACAGGCACTTAATAAAGTCTTGAATGACTGGCTCCTGGATGTGAGGAGGGAAGAATGAGAGATTGATTGCAAATGGATAAGATTGAATGGCTTGATGTGTACTGGAAGAATCTGGATATCAGGTATTATCTTGTTAAATCAAAATCTGTTCTAATGGATATTTATATATTGCTCAGACGTATGAAAGTTCAAGCTGTCAGACCTCTGTATACTATAAAAATGCATCCATTACAAGTAATTTGCACTAACCCATGACTATAGACATTCAATTCAGTCCAGTTTTCCTCTATCAAAATTACTATTAGGTTTTCCAATATCCGTTGTTTAATTTAACACACGGTTTACCTTCTACAAAGAAGACATGTTCACAGGCACGTTTGATACAAACTTCATTGTGGGCTACATATTAATGCAGCCTGGCCCTGCCTCTTTCTCTAATGAGAGTCTTGGTCCCTGAGTCTCTTGCATTATCATTTTCCCCTTCATTTCAACTTTAAAAAACGGACCATGCAGACCTCAGAAAATGAAATGGTTCTAAATTTGGTCTGTAATGTTGGTGGTTGTGGGTGGCAGGGATCAGGATTCTATCAGAGGTAAATAACAGATCCAGTTTCATTGAGGATGTTCAGAATGTTTGAAGACAGTCTAGATTTGAAGAGACAATAGAGTTTTTATACATGTTCAGATTTGATAATCCTGTTTTTTTTGTGTGTCTTAGAGTTCTGCATAGCATGTATATCTATTTCTGTGGAATTAATTTTCTTCTCTGTTTTCTTGTATATTACATATTAAGAATAATGAAACAATATTAAGCAGATGGCTTCCCAGATGGCTGTAGTGGTAAAGAACCCACCTGCCAGTGCAGGAGACTTGGGAGACATGGGTTTGATCCCTGGGTCGGGAAGATCCCCTGGAAGAGGGCATGGCAACCCACTCCAGTATTCTTGCCTGGAGAATCCCATGGACAGAGGAACCTGGCGGGTTATGGTCCATAGGGTCGCAAAGAATCAGACATGACTGAAGCGACTTAGCACACACGCGTTCAGTTCAGTTCAGTCACTCAGTCATGTCCGACTCTTTGCGACCCCATGAACCACAGCATGCCAGGCCTCCCTATCTATCACCAACTCCTGGAGTTTAACCAAACTCATGTCCATTGAGTCAGTGATGCCATCCAACCATTTCATTGTCTGTCGTCCCCTTCTCCTCCCGGCCTCAATCTTTCCCAGCATCAGGGTCTTTTCCAATGAGTCAACTCTTCACATGAGGTGGCCAAAGTATTGGAGTTTCAGCTTCAACATTAGTCTTTCCAATGAACACCCAGGACTGATCTCCGTTAGGGTGGACTGGTTGGATCTCCTTGCAGTTCAAGGGACTCTCAAGAGTCTTCTCTAATACCACTGTTCAAAAGCATCAATTCTTCGGTGCTCAGCTTTCTTTATAGTCCAACTCTCACATCCATACATGACTACTGGAAAAACCATAGCCTTGACTAGACCGACCTTTGTTGGCAAAGTAATGTCTCTGCTTTTTAATATGCTGTCTAAGTTGGTCGTGACTTTCCTTCCAAGGAGTAAGCGTCTTTTAATTTTGTGGCTGCAGTCACCATCTGCAGTGATTTTGGAGCCCCCCAAAATAAAGTCTGACACTGTTTCCACTGTTTCCCCATCTATTTGCCTTGAAGTGATGGAACCAGATGCCATGATCTTAGTTTTCTGAATGTTGAGCTTTAAGGCAACTTTTTCACTCTCCTTTTTCACTTTCATCAAAAGGCTTTTTAGTTCTTCTTCACTTTCTGCCATAAGGGACATGTCATCTACATGTCTGAGGTTATTGATATTTCTCCAGGCAATCTTGATTCCAGCTTGTGCTTATTCCAGCCCAGCCTTTCTCATGATGTACTCTGCATATAAGTTAAATAAGCAGGGTGACAATATATAGCCTTGACATACTCCTTTTCCTATTTGGAACCAGTCTGTTGTTCCATGTCCAGTTCTAAGTGTTGCTTCCTGACCTGCATACAGGTTTCTCAAGAGGCAGGTCAGGTGGTCTGGTATTCCCATCTCTTTCAGAATTTTCCACAGTTTACTGTGATCCACACAGTCAAAGGCTTTGGCATAGTCAATAAAGCAGGAATAGATATTTTTCTGGAACTCTCTTGCTTTTTCTATGGTCCAACAGATGTTGGCAATTTCGTCTCTGGTTCCTCTGCCTTTCCTAAAACCAGCTTTAACATCTGGAAGTTCATGGTTCACGTATTGCTGAAGCCTGGCTTGGAGAATTTTGAGCATTACTTTACCAGCGTGTGAGATGAGTGCAATTGTGCGGTAGTTCGAGCATTCTTTGGCATTGCCCTTCTTTGGGATTGGAATGAAAACTGACCT